>NC_043972.1:60645048-60702907 GCF_902148855.1 Sphaeramia orbicularis
TTAGGCTTACGTTCAAGCTTAGGCCTTGGGTTACGCTTAGGTTTAGGTTTAGGCTTAGGCCTTAGGTTTAGGCTGAGGTTTAGGGTTAGGCTTAGGTTTAGGCTTAGGACTTGGGTTAGGCTTAGGGTTAGGTTTAGGCTTAGGTTCAGGTTTAGGGTTAGGTTAAGGTTTAGGCTTACGTTTAGGCTTAGGCCTTAGGTTAGGCTTAGGTTTAGGCTTGGGTTAGGCTTAGGTTTAGATTTAGGTTTAGGCCTTGGGTTAGGCTTAGGTTTAGGGTTAGGTTTAGGCCTTGGGTTAGGCTTAGGTTTAGGGTTAGGTTTAGGCCTTGGGTTAGGCTTAGGTTTAGGGTTACAGTACATTTGAGCCATGTTGACTTAATGTATTTTGGGTCTTTTGTTTTAGTCACATGTTAAACAGAAACTAGAAAACATTCAAGGGCTGAAGTTCAAAAGATGATTCTGAATCATTTCTGAAGGGAACAAACAAAGAATTTCACACAATAAATACAAAAACGTAGAGAAGACTTTGCAGAAGTATCGGTGGAGTTCAGCTGTAGTGTTTTACAGTGTGTGTGTGTTTGTGAGTGTGACCTAATCTTCTAATGTACTGAACACTGGAGGTGTCTGTGAACGCACCTCAGCCGCTGTCAGACCAAGACCGCCAAGACCGTAGATCAGAACCAACACGTTCCTCTGAGGGTCGTTCAGATTCAGCAGGTCCACACTGTTCTGAGAAGAAAGCAATCACATCACAGCATGAGGCAACTGCACACCACCCTGACATTTACAGCAACGAAGAAGACATTTTATTTAACCCTTACAGACCCAAATGTCCACCTTTAACCCTTACAGACCCAAACGTCCACTTTTAACCCTTAAAGACCCAAACGTCCACCTTTAACCCTTACAGACCCAAACGTCCACTTTTAACCCTTACAGACCCAAACGTCCACCTTTAACCCTTAAAGACCCAAACGTCCACTTTTAACCCTTACAGACCCAAACGTCCACTTTTAACCCTTAGAGACCCAAACGTCCACCTTTAACCCTTAAAGACCCAAACGTCCACCTTTAACCCTTACAGACCCAAACGTCCACTTTTAACCCTTACAGACCCAAACGTCCACCTTTAACCCTTAAAGACCCAAACGTCCACTTTTAACCCTTAGAGACCCGAACGTCCACTTTTAACCCTTAAAGACCCAAACGTCCACTTTTAACCCTTACAGACCCAAACGTCCACCTTTAACCCTTAAAGACCCAAACGTCCACCTTTAACCCTTACAGACCCAAACGTCCACTTTTAACCCTTACAGACCCAAACGTCCACCTTTAACCCTTAAAGACCCAAACGTCCACTTTTAACCCTTAGAGACCCGAACGTCCACTTTTAACCCTTAAAGACCCAAACGTCCACTTTTAACCCTTACAGACCCAAACGTCCACCTTTAACCCTTAAAGACCCAAACGTCCACCTTTAACCCTTAAAGTCCCAAACGTCCACCTTTAACCCTTAAAGACCCAAACGTCCACTTTTAACCCTTACAGACCCAAACGTCCACTTTTAACCCTTAGAGACCCAAACGTCCACTTTTAACCCTTAGAGACCCAAACGTCCACTTTTAACCCTTAAAGACCCAAACGTCCACTTTTAACCCTTACAGACCCAAACGTCCACCTTTAACCCTTACAGACCCAAACGTCCACCTTTAACCCTTAAAGACCCAAACCTCCACCTTTAACCCTTAAAGTCCCAAACGTCCACCTTTAACCCTTAAAGACCCAAACGTCCACTTTTAACCCTTACAGACCCAAACGTCCACCTTTAACCCTTAAAGACCCAAACGTCCACTTTTAACCCTTACAGACCCAAACGTCCACTTTTAACCCTTAGAGACCCAAACGTCCACTTTTAACCCTTAAAGACCCAAACATCCACTTTTAACCCTTACAGACCCAAACGTCCACCTTTAACCCTTAAAGACCCAAACGTCCACCTTTAACCCTTAAAGTCCCAAACGTCCACCTTTAACCCTTAAAGACCCAAACGTCCACTTTTAACCCTTACAGACCCAAACGTCCACCTTTAACCCTTAAAGACCCAAACGTCCACCTTTAACCCTTAAAGTCCCAAACGTCCACCTTTAACCCTTAAAGACCCAAACGTCCACTTTTAACCCTTACAGACCCAAACGTCCACTTTTAACCCTTAGAGACCCAAACGTCCACCTTTAACCCTTAAAGTCCCAAACATCCACCTTTAACCCTTAAAGACCCACACATCCACCTTTAACCCATAAAGACCATATTTGGATGTTCAGAGGCTCCATAGTTACCGTGGAAACACCGTCATCTTCTCCAACATTGCTTCTCCAGTCAAACCCATGCAGTTGGATCAGTGCCAGTGGATGGACACACTGGTTTATGTTCAGTTAATGACAGACTGGACTGAAAAACACACTGTTTATTCAGTTTGATCTGTTTTTATAGAAGAACCATCAACTGTAATCTGAGCTGGGATGAACATCTGCACCATCTGTGAATTTAACAGTCCTTGTGTACCTAATAAAGTGGCCGGTGAATGCACATGAGCGGCCTCTTAGATGTTCACAGCTGAACAGGTGTACCTAATAAAGTGGACAGTTACTTACCATTCTGTGAGGACCACAAATCTCTACAATGTCAACTTCCTCTGCACTCTGGAACACAGTCCTGTTTTCAGCTTGGCGACAGTGCGTTTTCTGTCAAATCCAGGCATTATTTAGCTTAAACGGAGGAGAAGTTCAACCTGTCATAAAGGAGAGAATCCTTCGGTTTGTCTTTACTGTTTCCCCTGCAGCTCTTTCTCCTCGGTCCAAAAGACACATGATAAGAACTTGTTTCATGCCGTTATGGAAAAATGAGGCCATTTCACAGAACGGAGCAGCAGAGCCACGACCACTTTGTATCTGGAATCTGAGCAGGAATGGTAATTCCAGCTGTCAGTCATACATTCAACCCGCCTACCTGTGTGAAGACTCCTGTGATGAGTGTGTGCAGCGGAGTGGGTTTGATAGAACCAACAGAACATACAGTGGGTTTGATAGAACCAACAGAACATACAGGGGGTTTGATAGAACCAACAGAACATACAGGGGGTTTGATAGAACCAACAGAACATACAGGGGGTTTGATAGAACCAACAGAACATACAGGGGGTTTGATAGAACCACCAGAACATACAGTGGGTTTGATAGAACCAACAGAACATACAGTGGGTTTGATAGAACCAACAGAACATACAGGGGGTTTGATAGAACCACCAGAACATACAGTGGGTTTGATAGAACCAACAGAACATACAGTAGGTTTGATAGAACCACCAGAACATACAGTAGGTTTGATAGAACCAACAGAACATACAGTGGGTTTGATAGAACCAACAGAACATACAGTAGGTTTGATAGAACCACCAGAACATACAGACCTCCACTGTCTTCTACTGCTACTACTACTACTACTGCTACTACTGCTACTACTACTACTACTGCACTACTACTGCTACTACTGCACTACTACTACTACTACTACTACTACTACTGCTACTACTACTGCACTACTACTACTACTACTGCACTACTACTGCTACTACTACTACTACTGCTACTACTACTGCACTACTACTGCTACTACTACTACTACTACTACTACTACTACTGCTACTACTACTGCACTACTACTACTACTACTGCACTACTACTGCTACTACTACTGCACTACTACTACTACTACTACTACTACTACTGCACTACTACTACTACTACTACTACTACTACTGCTACTGCTACTACTACTACTACTGCACTACTACTGCTACTACTACTGCACTACTACTACTACTACTACTACTACTACTACTGCTACTACTACTACTACTGCACTACTACTGCTACTACTACTGCACTACTACTACTACTACTACTACTACTACTACTACTACTACTACTACTGCACTACTACTACTACTACTACTGCACTACTACTGCTACTACTACTGCACTACTACTGCACTACTACTACTACTACTACTACTACTACTGCACTACTACTGCTACTACTACTACTACTACTACTACTACTACTACTACTACTCCACTACTACTGCTACTACTACTACTACTACTACTACTACTACTACTACTACTGCTACTGCTACTACTACTACTACTACTACTGCACTACTACTACTACTACTACTACTACTACTACTGCACTACTACTGCTACTACTACTACTACTACTACTGCACTACTACTGCTACTACTACTACTACTACTACTACTACTGCACTACTACTACTACTACTGCACTACTACTACTACTGCTACTACTACTACTGCACTACTACTGCTACTACTACTACTACTACTACTACTACTACTACTACTACTACTTTAATATACAGTATTAATACTGTACATTAATACCCAGTTTTAGTGATGGGACTGTTGGTTCTTTGAAGGGAGTCGTTCAATCAGGAGTCGTTCATTGAAAAGAGTCGTTCAACAGAGTGGCTCTTTTATGTTTTTTTGCGTTATTTTGAAACATCAGTGTTTTCATGACTAAATAGGCTCCATGTGATGATTGACATTACATTTTAAAGGTGTTTAATTGGCGCAGCAGTAAATATGATCTTACCATAAAACAGAATGGTTAGTTCAGATGTGTGGGTTAAATCCATGACATGAGAGGTGACATTAGACAAATGATGGAACTGGACCAAAAACATCACACTACATTATGTGGACTAGTCTGTAGAATAAAAATGAAGAAGAAAATAAAACATTTTCTGATGAAATAACATTTTATTCTCCTCAAACCAAGAACAATAAATGTGTGTAAACATACGGAAAAAACTGCACAAAACCCAACAGAGATGAATCAGTTCAGTTACTGAAAAACCTGAACTGGAGTCACATTCTCCAGTGTCATGTCCATCTGTTCTTTGTGAAAGTTCATCCAAATCCTCCTCCTTTTTCTTTGGCTCTTTACTCACAGGTGCTCACTCACTCACTCACTCTCAAACTTTTCTCCTGTTTCCACCAGTCTTCTAGCTCCGCCTCCTCCAGTCTTCCAGCTCCGCCCCCTCCAGTATGCTCACCTCACACTTCAAACTGTTGTTTTTTTGTGAACTTCTGCCATCAGACATGACATGACATCAGACAGTGTGTGAACATTCTCCTCCTGCCCAATGCCTCCCCAGTGACGCTAAATTGACAGGCAATCAAACACCCCCTCCTTAAAAAAAAAAATGAAAAAAAATGAACGGCTCTTTACAAAGACTCGGTTCTCATAGTTCATTTCAGAGTCATTCAAAAGATTCGATTCGTTTGTGAACGTCACATCACTACCCAGAATCAATACTGGTTTTGTGCGATATACCAATTTCACTATGCCCGAAAAACCACCTCTTGTGCAAAACTTTTCATCGAAAAAGGAGAGTTTTGGCAAAATTGATGTTTTTCCATTAGACAAATTTTTAAGCCTAAGTTATTTTCACAGATTTAGAAGATCAATGGAAAAGAGACCAGTTCAATTTTCCAGAACTGGAAGACACTTTGAAGTCCAGTAAAGATCTGAACCTGTTTATAGGCTCATTATTTTTATCAGCTGCTACAGTGTATCTGCCCAGGAGTATTGATCGGTTTATTGATAGTGGTCAAAAACAGTGTGGACATATGAGAAGTCATGTGACCGATGGCTCTGCCTCATATGTGTGTGTTGTGTTGAACATTCATACACATTCATTTGTGCTCATTGTAAGGATGAAACAGTTCCGTTTTTAACCTGTTTGTCACGTTGTCTATTGAAGGATTCAACTGTGTCCAAGCAGAAGTTGATGCCACTGGGGTTTTGTCTTTGTCTCGTAGGAACCTGGCGTCCAACGCTCTGGAACACATCAGCTGGAAGGTGTTTCATTTCCTACCTCTGCTCAACCTGTGAGTCCCATTCAAAGTCCACACGGTTCTGGTTCTGTCCACTCACCTCTGGGAGCCCCCCCAGTCAAACACCAGCTGTTACACTCCCATTCACTACGAAGTTCCTAAACAAAGAATGAAAACGGGTTCCTTCTGTTCCCTTCTGTTCCTTCAGTTCCTTCGGTTCCCTTCTGTTCTTTCGGTTCCTTCGGTTCCCTCTGTTCCCTCTGTTCCCTTCGGTTCCTTCGGTTCCTTCTGTTCCCTTCTGTTCCTTCAGTTCCTTCGGTTCCTTCGGTTCCTTCTGTTCTTTCGGTTCCTTCGGTTCCTTCTGTTCCCTTCTGTTCCCTTCGGTTCCTTCGGTTCCTTCTGTTCCCTTCTGTTCCCTTCTGTTCCTTCAGTTCCTTCGGTTCCTTCTGTTCTTTCGGTTCCTTCGGTTCCTTCTGTTCCCTTCTGTTCCCTTCGGTTCCTTCGGTTCCTTCGGTTCCTTCTGTTCCCTTCGGTTCCTTCGGTTCCTTCTGTTCCCTTCTGTTCCTTCAGTTCCTTCGGTTCCTTCTGTTCTTTCGGTTCCTTCGGTTCCTTCTGTTCCCTTCTGTTCCCTTCGGTTCCTTCTGTTCCCTTCTGTTCCTTCAGTTCCTTCGGTTCCTTCTGTTCTTTCGGTTCCCCATGCTTTCATATCATTGCAGAGGTTTGGTTAAATTCACAGGTGAACATTCTGGAAAATGACCATAAATGAAACAGTGACCTCAGGTCTGGGGTTCTGCAGTTGGATGGTTTGAAACAGAGGAAACAGTGTCAGTATTAAAAGGATCTGCACTGGGAAGGTTCTAGAAAGACACCTGAGGTCATTTTAAACCAACACCATGGAACTGTTTGTGGTGGGTCCCCCTAAAGTCCATAAACAGTATTGTGTGTACCAGCTGTGGTCAAATCTGTTCAAACCAGTGATGATGGAGAACTGGAGTCCAGAACAGGACTGGGTTCAAACCAGTGATGATGGAGAACTGGAGTCCAGCACAGGACTGGGTTCAAACCAGTGATGGAGAACTGGAGTCCAGAACAGGACTGGGTTCAAACCAGTGATGATGGAGAACTGGAGTCCAGAACAGGACTGGGTTCAAACCAGTGATGATGGAGAACTGGAGTCCAGAACAGGACTGGGTTCAAACCAGTGATGGAGAACTGGAGTCCAGAACAGGACTGGGTTCAAACCAGTGATGGAGAACTGGAGTCCAGAACAGGACTGGGTTCAAACCAGTGATGATGGAGAACTGGAGTCCAGAACAGGACTGGGTTCAAACCAGTGATGGAGAACTGGAGTCCAGAACAGGACTGGGTTCAAACCAGTGATGGAGAACTGGAGTCCAGAACAGGACTGGGTTCAAACCAGTGATGATGGAGAACTGGAGTCCAGAACAGGACTGGGTTCAAACCAGTGATGATGGAGAACTGGAGTCCAGAACAGGACTGGGTTCAAACCAGTGATGATGGAGAACTGGAGTCCAGAACAGGACTGGGTTCAAACCAGTGATGATGGAGAACTGGAGTCCAGAACAGGACTGGGTTCAAACCAGTGATGATGGAGAACTGGAGTCCAGAACAGGACTGGGTTCAAACCAGTGATGATGGAGAACTGGAGTCCAGAACAGGACTGGGTTCAGACATGTGTTCAGCTAAAGGACACTGACAACATTTAGACAAACAGGAACCAAAGGGTTTAGTCTGAAAATATCTGAAACAAAAACTGTTTGTCATGTTTTCTACTGTTACTGTTCCTGTAATAAAACTGTGGAAGAAACTGAAGAAAGAAAAGAAACAGAAGGAAAAGAAACAGAAAAGAAACAGAAGGAAAAGAAACAGAAGGAAAAGAGTGAAAAAGACGAACAGAAACAGGTGAAAGACACAAGAGTTTAGACTAGAATGGACCCAACAGGACCAGCTCCAACAGGACCAGCTCCACCAGTACCAGCTCCAACAGGACCAGCTCCACCAGTACCAGCTCCAACAGGACCAGCTCCAACAGGACCAGCTCCACCAGTACCAGCTCCAACAGGACCAGCTCCACCAGTACCAGGTCCACCAGTACCAGCTCCAACAGGACCAGCTCCACCAGTACCAGGTCCATCAGTACCAGCTCCACCAGTACCAGCTCCACCAGTACCAGGTCCAGGTCTTCATGGACAGGACATCCCTGGTCCTCTTCCAGTCTCAGTTGGTCCAGTATTCCCTGTAGTCCCTCCTCTTCTTTGCTCTCTCAGTCTGTCTAGTCTTTCTCTCTGTGCTTTTCTTCTCCTTCAGTCATGTGACCTTTAGTCTGTTTCTGTCCTTCACTCTTAACTTAGTTCTCCTTCCTTGTCTTCTGAAGGTGGAGGGGGGTGGGGTGGGACCTCTGTCCTAAACCAGTCCAGTTCTGTGGTCCTGTTCTAAACCAGTCCAGTTCTGTAGTCCTGTCCTAAACCAGTCCAGTTCTGTAGTCCTGTCCTAAACCGGTCCAGTTCTGTAGTTCTGTCCTAAACCAGTCCAGTTCTGTGGTCCTGTCCTAAACCGGTCCAGTTCTGTAGTCCTGTCCTAAACCGGTCCAGTTCTGTAGTTCTGTCCTAAACCGGTCCAGTTCTGTAGTCCTGTCCTAAACCGGTCCAGTTCTGTAGTTCTGTCCTAAACCGGTCCAGTTCTGTGGTCCTGTTCTAAACAAGTCCAGTTCTGTAGTCCTGTTCTAAACCAGTCCAGTTCTGTAGTCCTGTCCTAAACCGGTCCAGTTCTGTAGTCCTGTCCTAAACCGGTCCAGTTCTGTACTCCTGTCCTAAACCGGTCCAGTTCTGTAGTCCTGTCCTAAACCGGTCCAGTTCTGTAGTCCTGTCCTAAACCGGTCCAGTTCTGTACTCCTGTCCTAAACCGGTCCAGTTCTGTAGTCCTGTCCTAAACCAGTCCAGTTCTGTAGTTCTGTCCTAAACCGGTCCAGTTCTGTAGTCCTGTTCTAAACCGGTCCAGTTCTGTAGTTCTGTCCTAAACCGGTCCAGTTCTTTAGTCCTGTCCTAAACCGGTCCAGTTCTGTAGTCCTGTCCTAAACCAGTCCAGTTCTGTAGTCCTGTCCTAAACCAGTCCAGTTCTGTAGTCCTGTTCTAAACCAGTCCAGTTCTGTAGTCCTGTTCTAAACCAGTCCAGTTCTGTAGTTCTGTCCTAAACCGGTCCAGTTCTGTAGTTCTGTCCTAAACCGGTCCAGTTCTGTAGTCCTGTTCTAAACCAGTCCAGTTCTGTAGTTCTGTCCTAAACCGGTCCAGTTCTGTACTCCTGTCCTAAACCGGTCCAGTTCTGTAGTTCTGTCCTAAACCAGTCCAGTTCTGTAGTCCTGTTCTAAACCGGTCCAGTTCTGTAGTCCTGTTCTAAACCGGTCCAGTTCTGTAGTTCTGTCCTAAACCGGTCCAGTTCTTTAGTCCTGTCCTAAACCGGTCCAGTTCTGTAGTCCTGTTCTAAACCAGTCCAGTTCTGTAGTCCTGTTCTAAACCGGTCCAGTTCTGTAGTTCTGTCCTAAACCGGTCCAGTTCTGTAGTCCTGTCCTAAACCGGTCCAGTTCTGTAGTCCTGTTCTAAAACGGTCCAGTTCTGTAGTCCTGTCCTAAACCGGTCCAGTTCTGTAGTCCTGTTCTAAACCGGTCCAGTTCTTTAGTCCTGTCCTAAACCGGTCCAGTTCTGTAGTCCTGTTCTAAACCAGTCCAGTTCTGTAGTCCTGTCCTAAACCGGTCCAGTTCTGTAGTTCTGTCCTAAACCAGTCCAGTTCTGTAGTCCTGTTAGTGTCCTAGTGTCAGTGCAGACGTGTCCACAGCTGAACTGAACCTACTGGAGCAGATGTTCCACCAACAGGACCTGAACACAGAGTCTGAAGGAGGACAACCTCCAGCGCTGGTTCTTAAATGCATCCTGTGTCTCAGTGAAGGTGGAGAAGCTTCATGTTCATGGAGTCCAGTTTTCCTTCTGTTTGAATGTGTGGATCAGAATGGTGGTCTCCTCAGTCATTAACATGTTCATCCTTCTGTAAACCTGATGTCTTCTGCAGTGGACTCCTGTGACGCTCAGATCTGTTTTCTTCATCTGATGCTGACTGCGTTTGTTTTGTGTCAGTGTTTTAAGGGACAACCCTCTGCTGTGTTCCTGTGACCTGCACTGGCTGACGCAGTGGACGCAGAGTGACCGCGGTGACCTGGACGCTCAGATGTTGGACTGTTGGTCCGACGGTCACACAGAACCGCTGAGCTCTTTGGTCATAGAAAACTGCAGTGAGTAGAATCTGACTGAAGAAAAGCTGGACGTTATTGACCTAACATTCACAGAATTCAATGGGAATGCCTTTAACCCGGGGCTGTCCGACTCCTGTCAGTTCAGTTCCATATTCAGCTAAATGTGATCTGCAGAAAAATAAGAACAGAAGAACCTACAAATAATGACAACTGCACATTTTTGTCTTTGTTTTAGTGTAAAAAAAAACATTAAATTATGAAAATACTTACTTTTATAAACTATCCAAAAAAAAGAAAAAAACTGAAATTTAAATTGAAAAACGTAAGAGAATTTAGTGCAGTTTTAACAGTATTGTTCCTCCACTTCTCATTAGTCCATGTGCATTCTGGGTCAGATCTACAAAGACACTAAACACTGAGGAACAGGAAGAAAAGAGTTCAAACTGGACTGAATCTAATACAGACATTTCAGGTTGGACACATTTGTTCAGGTTAGTCACATTTTATTGGTACAGGAGAGTTTGGAAATGGAAAGAGTTTCATAATTCAATGTTATGTTTTGCATTAAAACAAAGACAAAAAATTTAAGTTGTTAATTCTAGACTTTTTTTTTTTTTTTTTTGCTTAATTGAAGATTTTTTTTTTATTTTTGGCTTGACTCAAAATTTTTTACTTAATTGAAGGTTTTTTTTTTTGCTTAATTCAAGATTTTTTTTAACTTAATTGAAGAACTTTTTTTTTTTTGCTTAATTCAAGATTTTTTTTTAACTTATTGAAGATTTTTTTTGGCTTAATTCAAGATATTTTTTTTACTTAATACAAGATTTTTTTTGGATTAAATCAATTTAAATTTTTTTTTTTACTTAACTGAAGATTTTTTTTTTATTGCTCAATTCAAGATGTTTGCTAAATTTGAGATTTTTTTGGCTTAATTTAAGATTTGTTTTTTACTTAACTGAAGATTTTTTTTTTTTTTTTGGCTTAATTCAAGATTTTTTACTTAATTCAAGCTAAATTTTTTGTTGCTTAATTCAGTTAAAGACTGTGGAATTTTTGCACTTGGCAAAAACATCCCAGGGGCCGAACTGGACCCTTTGGCGGGCCGCATGTTTGACACCCCTGCTTTAACCCTTAAAGACCCAGTCGTACTGTTGTCACAGTTCCACAACATTTATGTCTCTATATTTAACTTCTCTTAAGTTATTTATCACAATTTATTACGACATAATCCTCTTTATTTTGTGTTTTTTCAGTGAACATCAGGTATTTTCTATATTTAATTCACTGATCATGTAGAGTTTTAGATTAAGGGGCAGGTAAAAGTTTTCTTCAACCTGCTCCTTTCCAATCATTTAGATAGGAATAAATAAATAAATAAAATGAAAAAATGAAATTTTTATTAAAGCTCAGATTACAGTTGATGGTTCTTGTATAAAAACAGATCCAACTGAATAAACAGTGTGTTTTTCAGTCCAGTCTGTCATTAACTGAACATAAACCAGTGTGTCCATCCACTGGCACTGATCCAACTGCATGGGTTTGACTGGAGAAGCAATGTTGGAGAAGATGACGGTGTTTCCATGGTAACTGTGGAACCTCTGAACATCCAAATATGGTCATATCTGATGAACATGAAAAGATGAAGAACTGTATTTGACACCAATTATTGACATGAATGATAGGATTAATGGATCAACAGGAATTAAACAGTTTAGATCAGGAGAAGGTTTAGGTTAAAGGTGGACGTTTGGGTCTGTAAGGGTTAAAGGTGGACGTTTGGGTCTGTAAGGGTTAAAGGTGGATGTTTGGGTCTGTAAGGGTTAAAGGTGGACGTTTGGGTCTGTAAGGGTTAAATGTGGACGTTTGGGTCTGTAAGGGTTAAAGGTGGATGTTTGGGTCTTTAAGGGTTAAAGGTGGACGTTTGGGTCTTTAAGGGTTAAAGGTGGACGTTTGGGTCTTTAAGGGTTAAAGGTGGACGTTTGGGTCTGTAAGGGTTAAAGGTGGACGTTTGGGTCTGTAAGGGTTAAAGGTGGACGTTTGGGTCTTTAAGGGTTAAAGGTGGACGTTTGGGTCTGTAAGGGTTAAAGGTGGACGTTTGGGTCTGTAAGGGTTAAAGGTGGACGTTTGGGTCTGTAAGGGTTAAAGGTGGATGTTTGGGACTTTAAGGGTTAAAGGTGGAGGTTTGGGTCTTTAAGGGTTAAAGGTGGACGTTTGGGTCTGTAAGGGTTAAAGGTGAATGTTTGGGTCTTTAAGGGTTAAAGGTGGACGTTTGGGTCTGTAAGGGTTAAAGGTGGACGTTTGCACCTTTAAGGGTTAAAGGTGGACGTTTGCACCTTTAAGGGTTAATTACTGGATGTACAACCAGGAGGTGGTTTCCTGGGAACTCAGATGAAGACCAGATTTGGATCAGTTGTTGTTTCAGTCGTCATCTTGTTGCCATGGAAACCAGCTGTGTTGTGTCTTTGTGGACCACCTGTCTCTCCATACTCTACTGTGCCGGTCTGTCTCATGGTTGTGTTCGTTGCCTCCATCTGGACCAGGTCTACCTGAGGTCAACATCCTGCCCTCCAACAACAACGTTCAAGAAGGAGGTAACCTGACGTTTGAGTGTCAGGTGACAGGAAGTCCCACCCCCACTGTGAGATGGCGCACAGAGCAGCTGCGCTCCCACTTCTTCACCCAGGTACTGGACAGCTTTAACCCTTTCATGCATGAATGATGACAACCTTAGTCGAGATTTTTTTCCTGAGTGTTTTTATTCCTCCTTAGGCATGAAAAAAACAATGTGATTGCAATTTTTAAATGAACCTATTTTTTATGGAGTTAGAAAATGTCCACTCAGCTTTAATTTTTGAAGCAAACAAACGTGTATTTAAAACGCAATATCAGAAAGTGATAAACTGTGTGGAAACTATGAAATAAAAACATTTTTAATGGAGCTAATCTGATTTTCTTCTCACATTTTATCATACTCTGATACTAGTTATTATCAGAGGTGGGTAATCCCAGCTCCATACAGTAAAAGTCCTGCCATGTATTTGCTCCAACCACTCAGTGAACCAGCCCAGTTTGATGAGCACAACTCCTCCTCCAGGCAGATGAAGGGATAATTAATGGAATCACCTGGGTCAAGTGAACAGGTAGAACCAATTCATGGCAGGACTTTTACTCTATGGAGCTGGGATTACCCACCTCTAGTTATTATTCACTTCATGGAGATAATATGCAAAAAAAAAAAAAAAGTTTAAGAAAACTGTTCATTACAGTCTAGCAATTAATTTACACTCGAACATGATAGTGCAGATCAGGTTTACCAAGAACAGCAAAGTTACAGTAATTATATGAAGAGTCGCTTTTCCATTGGACATCTGTGCGAAACTTTACCGATATTTACTAAGTGTCGAAAAAACAGAAGTGCATAATGTCGGTTTATCCATTAAATCACAAATGCGATGATTTATTATCGCGAGATGACACAAGAAGTCATTCCATAAAGATGACAACGAACGTAAATATGGTGTTGATTTACAGATATATTCATTATTATTATTATATATTACCCCTCTATCTCCTACTAAATTAATAAATGATTGGGTTTACTGGTGTGTCCACACATACCGTGACATGTTTCTTTTAAAACTCTTCTTCTCTTGTTGTAACGTCTGTCAACATCCGTTTTTAGCTTACCGGCTGACAGGCTGGAAGCGAGTGTTGTCATGCGGCATCAGCGGCGTCGTCTGTTACAGAATTTTCAATCGTCTTCTTCTCCGAAACTACAGTTCTGATTGACTTCAAACTTGGTATACAGCTTCTTTATGATGATGTCAACAAAAGTTAGTGAAATTATTTGGATCTGGATCTGATTCTGGATTTGGTGCCACTTTGAAAAATGTCCCCATTATCAGAGATAGGAAGTGGATGGATGCAATAACTCAGTAAATATAAATGATATCCAGTGTAAATGTCTCCAGTCCAGCCCTGATGGGGAGATGACCCAAACATAATGTCCACATGCTGATCAGGATCTTCTTCTGGATCTGGAACTGACGCAAAATTTAACATGGGCTCTTATGGAGAAAACATTTCAATCGTCTTCTTCTCTGAAACGATTGACTTCAAACTTGGTATACAGCTTCTGTATGATGATGTCAGCACAAGGGATTGAATTATTTGGATCCGGATCTGATTCTGGATTTGGTGAAAAACTTCCCCATTATAACAGATAGGAAGTGGATTGATCCAATAAATCAGTATCAATGATATCAAGTTGGAATTTGAATTTTGTACAGATCTGATTGGAATATGAGCAAAACATGGGCTATTTCTGTAATAATAATAATAATAATAATAATAATAATAATTAATAATAATACATTTTATTTCTAGAATAAATACACAGAACTGGGTGAAAATAAATGGAATCTGGATACATTTCCCAAAGCTTTTCATTAGGTAAGATACAAGATACAGGGCAACTGGTCCTATTTTATTTTATTTTTTTTATCCACTCTGCTTGCAGATAAAGGTCTTTCCATTGCAGTTTTGCGTGATATACCATTTGTGCTATGCCTTAAAAACCACCTCTTGCCAGTGCAAAAACCTTGAGAGTTTTGGTGAAATTGTTGTTTTTCCATTAGGTAAATTTTCATGCACAAGTTATATTCACGCAATTTGAGAGTCAATGGAAAAGCGACTGGTATCAGTGTATGAGATGATGCATAAGTGTCCACTGTGTCGGCTGATGTGGAACTAAAACAACTAAACCCATGAATATACAAGAGAACAGCTGGAGAAGAACTGACCACTGTACATGAAAGGGTTAAAGCAGACACACGTCATCTGTGTGTGTTCCAGTATTATTCACAGACGTATGACGGTGAGTGTTCTGCCAAATCTGCAAAGACACACAACAGTTCGAATGTCTTTAACTCTCATCCAACTTTAAAGTGTCCTCTTTCATTTGTCAGAAACCAGCTGAAGCTCTGGTAGACATGTAGGGTTAGATCACAGGTGGACAGAGGGAACGCATCTGAGACGGACGTTTAGGCTCCGTTCAGACAAACACAAATGTGTCCCAAATCTGGTTTATTCACCCATATGTGACCTGGATCTGATCTGTTACAGTCTGAACAGCACTAATCTGACCCAGACCACTGTCATATGTGGTCCTAAATCTGACCCGGACCACTTTCATATGTGGTCCTAAATCTGACCCGGACCACTTTCATATGTGGTCCTAAATCTGACCCGGACCACTTTCATATGTGGTCCTAAATCTGACCCAGACCACTTTCATACGTGGTCCTAAATCTGATACAGATCTGATATTTTACAATGTGACTTCAGTCTGAATGACCATGTCACATTTATTTGACCTTTACGTCTATTCTGTCTCTTCAGTTAGATCAGTGTTTCGTTTTTCCTCTCTGTGCTCCTTTAGTTTCTTCATCCAGAGTTTACTCCTGGCCACATTAACCCTCTCTGGTCCCTGCTGTTCTCTACAGGAGAGAATCTGGGGCTCCACATTAGAGCTGATTCTTCACCTCACCAACGTCTCCTCCGCTGACAACCTCCACAACCTGACCTGCGAGGCTGAGAACCAGGCTGGACCCGGAGAGGACGTGGTGCAACTGGACATTGAATGTAAGTGCTTTGAAAATAGAAGTGCACTCCTGTCGGCCGTCTGGCTTAATGGAGGTGAGACCTGGAGTCCACTGGGGCCCATCCTCTAACAGGCAGGGTAGACCGCCAGAGAAAAGACAAATGCACTGCACTCATGTCTTCTACAGGACCCTCTTACAAGACTCACCAACCTGACTGCCGATCGTCCCCAGAAAAGGTAGCCCAACTATCAGTTGGCTCTCGTTTGCCCAACACAGTCAAAAAGTGTGAAGAACACACCAAATCGACTACCAACTTCAGTGTACGTTCTGTGCTTGTGCAAAACGTAAAACCTGAAAATGACGGAACATCTCTTTAAACCCAAAGCTCGCTGTCGTCAGTCACTGTCAGAGTGGTCAGTACTCCAGAAGGGTCGGTGTTGTACTTGTTGAACAGATGGTTCATAATAAGCAGATCCTGGTGTTGTCAGCTCTAGAGCTTCTACTGGTGGAAGAAGAAAGATGTCGCAGGTGAAAACTGAGGAGAAATGGCACCATGCTAACAATGCTAACAATGCTAACAGGGCTGACTTGATGGGTTGAATGAAGTCCATATTCAATGCTGACTGTCACTCATTCAGATCTGATCTGAGCAGTGAATGGACTATTCTAGAAGACAGTATTAGTGAGCAGTACCTTGGCAGAGCTGGATTCACATGGAAACTTCTCCTTCACTCATTCGCTAGTCCAGGGCTATCCCTCCACCAATCAGATTAGTCCGACTGAACGGCTGGGTAGTGGACGATTACTAGGGATGGGAATCGAGAACTGGTTCTTTTTGAGAACCGGTTCCCAGTAGCTCGATTCCTTGGAATCGTTTGCCTTCCTACTTAACGATTCTGCTTATCGATTCCGCCTTCGTTGTGCATGCGCAATGACATCACGCTTACGCGGCATTGTTTTGGTCGGAACGTAGCCAACATGGCGCTGAGGCAGAAACGGTCTAAACAGACCACACCAGGTCCACTGGAACACTGTCAAAGCTTCCATGTCTTCAAAAGGGTGGAATCCCTCTAGTCTGCTCGAACATTTGTCCGCAGCATGTGATTCATTTACAGGAATGTCACGTATTTGATTCGCTACTTAGTGGTACTTGTGAATGTAGCGGCAGAGTGAACGCTGGGCCCAGTTCCAGTGCGGGCAACAAACGTCGTACCCAAATACAAGTTTCTGAAGGTAGGGGAAAGGAAATGAGGAGCACAGCAACGGGAGCCGAGCCGAGCCGAACCGAACCAGTTCCACGTAGTTGAAATGCGGTAATAGAGGAATTAGTAAAGAGTCTTTAATTTCACTTTTACTGCATCCCACTGCCACCCCCCACCCCCCTCCTGAACCAGGCCCGGCGTCATCTGTTCTTATTATTTGTTCATATTGTATATGTTCTATTTTCTGTGCAGATGGAAATATAAAAGACAGTTCATGCAAACACACCTGTTTGTACTCTGTTATTCCCTCACCCAATGAGAATCGATAAGAGAATCGATAAGGAATCGGATCGATAAGCAATATCAATAATGGAATCGGAATCGTTAAATTCTTAACGATTCCCATCCCTAACGATAACACATGTTGAATCGGCTGAAAAGACTGGAGACGGAATTAACGACAGCCAATCACAGAGAACATACCAAACACTCATGTCACCGACCTCGCCAGACTGAGCGACGACATCCGACCTCACAAAATGGGGTTGGTGTGTCTTCGCCTTTATGCTACTAATGGAGCTTTCATTCACATGACACTTACTCTGGCAACCTGTAGTCACTTTTCCATTGACCCTCAAATTGCGCAAATATAACTTGTGCATAAAAATTTGCCTAATGCCTAAAATGACAATTTCGCTAAAACTCTCATTTTTCTGCAATGGACAGACCATTTTGTGCATCTGGAGTCACACGAACAAAAAAACAAACAGATATTGATGGATGTTACAGCATGTGAAGAAGAAGAGTTGAACCCAAACGTGTGGGTATGTGTGGACTAGGGATGTAATGATTACCAGTATAACAATAAACCGCGGTAAAATCACAGACGGTTAGTATTACTGTTTAAATTCTAATTCTCATGATAACTGTGTTTGATTACCGCACTTTTAGGGGAAAAACCCCTATGTAAAGACCTGCTTTTATGTCAAATATTTGTGTAGTTTTAATTTATTATAATTTTAATTTTATGTACCTAATATTTGGAACCAATATTCACTTTTAAAGTCTTTGAAAAGGTTCATTAAGCATCGGTGTGTTATTTATGCAATAAAATATATACATTTTTCAAATTGAATCTTACATTTTTTTCTGTTTTTTGTTCTTTTATGTTTTTATAGTAGGTTAAAGTGAAAAAAAAAAATAAGAGGCAGATGATGTGGATGAAGTTGTGCTGAAAAAAAAAAGATCTTAAACATGTGTATAGTAAACATTTGTTTATATAGTATATAAAGGCCAAATCAAAAGGACTCAGACCACTAAGGGTTAATATTTGAATGTTTCTGTCAAGAGAAGGTACACTGTGCCTGTTATTTTATTTGTTGGTTTTTTTTTTGGTTGAATTATTTCAGTGTGTGTATTAGTACTTTTTGAACATTTTGAGCACAATTTCAACAATACCACGATAATAATGATAACCGTGATAATTTTGGTCTCAATAACTCTGATGTGAAATTTTCATATGGTTACATTCCTAGTGTGGACACACCAAGAAACCCCAACAGTTTAGAATTTAGTAGGAGACAAGAGGGGGAACCAGCATTCTAGATTTAAAACAACACAGATTCATGTTCCTGTTTATGGAAGGACTGACGCTGACATCTACCAGAAGAAAGAAACTAATCAGCATATTTGGGATTGAATGGAAAAACCAACTAATGAGAAGGTTTGAAGTATAATATGAAATGTAAGAGGTGCTGGAGGAGTGGTTTTTCATGAATTCAAGGACTTAAGGAAGAAACTCACCTCCAGAAGTCCTTCAAGTCACGCTGCCTGGACTGTAAAGTACAGTTGCAGATTGACTCAGGAGGTTGCCTGTTGTTTTCTCCTTTCAGATGCATTAGTGCATTTGAAAGTTGACGAACCTCAAGGAATGACAGCACCCAGTGGCCCCATTGGAAACAGACTCAGATGCATTAGTGATACATTACTGAAAATACTGCCCAAACAATATCATATATCACCAACTTAGTGACACTCATTAGAAAATAAAGCCAAAAAGAGCGGGGGCGCCAATCAGCCAAAGCCAAATGCACGAGCATCAAGGGACAGATAATGAGCGTCAGGAAAAAGGGGCCGATAACTGGGCTCAGATCTGATTTGAGCCTGTCCTAATGGACTTTTCCCTCCTACTCCGGAAAACCGCTTCATCCGCAGTGATTGGCAGTCTGTAAATACAGTAGTGCAGCTAATCTATCAACATCAGCCCCCCTGGTGGACAGACACTCGTTAACCGCTAGCCCTTTAATTACTCTTAATTACCTCCCAGAACACTGGGTATTTACTGCTGAGTGGTTCTCTGTGCTGTTGATTCATGGGACTCACGTGGCTTCTCTTCCACAGAACAGTGGAAATATACTTCTGGAAAACACACTTTTTTGTGTAATTTTTACATTTATAATTGGTATGTGTGTGT
The DNA here is from genome assembly GCF_902148855.1 of Sphaeramia orbicularis. Classification (NCBI taxonomy): domain Eukaryota; kingdom Metazoa; phylum Chordata; class Actinopteri; order Kurtiformes; family Apogonidae; genus Sphaeramia; species Sphaeramia orbicularis. The sequence goes on from NC_043972.1 coordinate 60,664,511, forward strand.
GTGTGTGTGTGTGTGTTGGGGGGGGTGTATTACAAACCAATCTTACTTCAGTCACTACCAGATGTTTTATGCAAATAATCTGTTAACAAGGAACCACATGAGGGAATGTTTCTAAAAATTATTTGGTGTATTTGCCAGACTTTAACCAAACGGTTACTACCTCCATCTAACCCAGGGGTGTCAAACATACGGCCCGGGGGCCAAATGTAGCCCGCCAAAGGGTCCAGTTCGGCCCCTGGGATGTTTTTGCCAAGTGCAAAAATTCCACAGTGTTGAATTGAATTAAGCAAAAAAATAGCTTGACTTAAGGAAAAAATCTTGAATTAAGCCAAAAAAAAATCTGCAATTGAGTAAAAAAAAAAAAAATCTTGAATAAAACCCCAAAAAAAAAATCTTCAGTTAAGTAAAAAAAAAAATCTTGAATTAAGCCACAAAAAATCTAGAATTAACCACTTAATTTTTTTTTTCTTGGTTTTAGTGCAAAAAAATAACATTAAATTATGAAAATATTTACATTTCCAAACTATCCTGTAACAATAAAATGTGAATAACCTGAACAAATCTGAACAACCTGAAATGTCTAAAGAAAATTAAGCACAATTTTAACAAATTTTCTTCCTGTTCCTCGGTGTTTAGTGTCTTTGCAGATCTGATCCATAATGCACACGGACTAATGAGAAGTGGAGGAATAATACTGTTAAAATTGCACTAAATTTTCTTATGTTTTTTAATTTAAATTTAAGTTTTTTCAGGTTTTTTTTTTTTTTTTTTTGGATAGATTATAAAAGTAAGTATTTTCAGAATTTAATGTTGTTGTTTTTTTTACACTAAAACAAAGACAAAAATTTGAAGTTGTCATTATTTATATATTATTATGTTATACTTTTTCTCGTTCGGCCCACTGCAGATCAAATTTAGCTGAATATGGAACTGAACTAACATGAGTTTGACAGCCCTGATCTGACCCTAACCCTAACCCTAACCTCCATCAGTCTGAGCATTGACAGGCTCATTAAGCATAATTCTAGCTTTCCTTTTAACCCCTGTAGTAAAATGGCTCATGTAAGATTTGTCCAGGTCGCTAATGGATGATTAGTTAAATGTGATAAATAGCGCTAATTTTCACTGTGTGGAACAGACTTGGCTGAGCCTTTTGTGAAGACAGGCCCGACCAGAGGAGACAAATGCTTCAGTTTCCCCCTTAGCGCAGCACTTTCAGGGGGTGGGGGGGTGGGGGGGGGTCATGGGTTAAGAGCAGCAGAATGGCTGGGGTCTGCACTTGACAGTTGTGTTCCATCTAAATGAGGCCATTTCCTGTAACTTCATGTCTAACGGAGCTTCCAGGTAGCTTTTGTGGTTAGGGGCACCGTGATGACCAGGATTCATTATTCATAGCAGGTCAGCACAGGTTGGCAGCACAGATGGAGAACATCGATTCATGGAACCTCTGACTGAACCTTTAAGGTACATGACCAGCTGATGACGATGAGACCAAGGTGCAAACTAAGCATAAAACCATGACAGGTCTGGGGGGTGGGGGTGAGGTAAAAACTGGCACCAAAAAATATGGCTCCAATGGACTCCTATTAAGAAAACAGCAACTTCTCCTGAAGAACTAAACCTGATATTTTCAAGAGTCGTTCTGGTCTCATTTACACTGAACAAAAATAAAAATGCAACACTTTTGTTTTTGCTGCCATTTTTCATGAGCTGAACCTAACAATCTAAAATGTGTCTAATGCAGATATGCATTTTTATGCTGATGACACAATTATTTATTGCTGTGGATCAACTCTTATTCAAGCCATAGAACACTTGCAGAAAGCTTTTGATACTGTCCAGCTCTCACTTCTTCAGTTGAAACCTATCCTCACTACTGAAAAGACTAAGATGATGCTATTCTCAAACTCTAAGAAGTGGCCTAAAACTATCCCAGTAGTGTGTACTTTAGAGGGAAATGTCATAGAGATAGTTCATGTGTAGAAGGATCTTGTTGTCTTGATTGATGACTCCCTCACTTTCAGACCCCACACTGAAAACCTGCTAAAGAAGTTAAAGCTTAAACTGGGCTTTTACTTTCGAAACAAGTTGTGTTTTTCTTTTGATGTAAAAAGCGCCTTGTCACTGCCACTTTTTTATCAGTGTTAGATTATGCAGATGTACTTTATATGAACGCATCATCTAAGTATCTTCAAATGATTGACACCATCTATCCTGCTTCTCTGAGGTTTATTACTAATTCTAAAACCAGGACACATCATTGTGACTTGTATTCCAGAGTGGGCTGGCCTGTCCTGTCCACTAGGAGGCTGGGACACTGGTACACCTTCATTTATAAGGCCATACTCTGACTACTGCCTTCCTATATCTGTGGTTTAATTACGAGAAGAAGTGTTGATTGTTTTTGTCTGCGATCGAACGAGCAGTTGTTCCTCTCTGTGCCATTTGCCCGTACAGAGCTGGGAAAAAGGCCATTTGTGTACTCTGCTCCGTCCACATGGAATCTGCTGCTAAAAGACTGGAAACTGTCTGAACTGATCTGTCTGAATGCTTTTAAATCCAAACTCAAAGTGCTGGAGAACAACTCAATGACTTGTATGTGTTTTTCATAGGTTGTATTGTCCCGTAAATTATTGTTTGTTGTAACTGTATGAGGTAATTGTATGTTGTAACTATGTGTTGTTTCATGCTGTCTCTTGTTCAGGACTCCCTTAAAAAAGAGGTTCTTAATCTCAATGAGCTCTTTTTCCTGGTTAAATAAAGGTTAAATAAAAAAAATAAATAAATAAAACTTTTTCTATGTACACAAAAGGCCTATTTCTCTCAAATATTGTTCATAAATGTGTCTAAATCTGTGTTAGTGAGCACTTCTCCTTTGTCCTTTGCTGAGATAATCCATCCACCTCACAGGTGTGGCAGATCCAGATGCTGATTAGACAGCAGGATTATTGCACAGGTGGGCCTTAGGCTGGCCACAATAAAAGGCCACTCTAAATGTGTACTTTTACTGTATTGGGAGGTCCAGGGGGGTCAGATAAAACCAGTCAGTATTTGGTGTGACCAAAATTTTCCTCATCAGTCTTCTTCATGAATTCTCTGAAACCCCTTTGCAGATGGCTGATGGTCCAGAAATGAACATTCAGTTCACAGCAGAAGCTCTGCTGGACATTCCTGAAGTCACATGACCAGTGCATATTCCCTCCAAACTGGTGACATCTGTGGCATTGTGCTGTGTGAGAAAAGTGCACATTTAGAGTGGCCTTTTATTGTGGCCAGCCTAAGGCCCACCTGTGCAATAATCCTGCTGTCTAATCAGCATCTGGATCTGCCACAGATGTGAGGTGGATGGATTATCTCAGCAAAGGACAAGTGTTCACTAACACATATTTAGACAGATTTGTGAAGAGTATTTGAGAGAAATAAACCTTGTGTGTACACAGAAAATGTTTTAGATCTTTGAGTTCAGCTCATGAAAAATGGGAGCAAAAACAAAAGTGGTGCGTTTATATTTTTGTTCAGGGTAGCTTATTTAGACCCACCAAGGCTCCCTTCACAGCAGGTCTCAATGGACAATTCAGATTTTTTGGTGAAATCCCATTTTTTTGTGTTTGTTCATATTCCACATTTAATGCAACTTCTATCAGTTTTGAGTCTGAACTGAATGTGACCCTGAAGTGACCCACATGCACTGAAGAGGTCCTGAAGTGACCCACATGCACTGAAGAGGTCCTGAAGTGACCCACATGCACTAAAGAGGTCCTGAAGTGACCCACATGCACTGAAGAGGTCCTGAAGTGACCCACATGCACTGAAGAGGTCCTGAAGTGACCCACATGCACTAAAGAGGTCCTGATGGAATACCAGACCACGCAGACACACACTGTGTTTACAGAAGGAACACAGAACTGTGATGTTTGTCACATTTCAATGATGTAAAGGTTGGATAAATGTGACCTGACTGTCGCATTGAAAAATATCAAATAAGTATCAGATTTTTTAAATTTTTTTTGTATTTTTTTTTACAATATCTTTATTGAATTTTCATTATATAAAAAGACATACAAGAACAAATAACAGTGGAGAAGTGTGCCAACACCCATCGACAGTCCCAGGTTTTTCATGCTATACAGACATGGTCTGTACAACAATACCAACAAAATGAAACAAACACATCAGTCAGTCAGAGGACCTCCTCAATGAAGGCACATCATCATGAGTCCACAGAAAATACATGATCATATAGTCCATGTCTCTACTTAAGCCTTTTGTCCTCCAACAGTTGCGGTGAAAATCCTGTTTCTCAAAGACGCTGTCCAACAGCACCACTGGTGTTTCCCCTTCGCTGTGGACGGAAACCCTGAACCCGTCATCTCCTGGTTGTACAACGGCCGAGAGCTCAAACAGACGCGCTTAATCTACACCCAGCTCATCCTGGACACCAACGACGGGTCGGTCAAACACGGATGTCTGTTCCTCAACAAGCCCACGCACATCAACAACGGACTCTACACTCTGATCGTACACAACAAACTGGGGAGGGACGAGGCCAACGCCACCGGCATGTTTATGGACAACCCCTTCGACCAGTTCGACCCTGAAGGCATCATTCCAGGTAACCCTGACCCTGGCCCCTACCCTGACCCCTAACCCTGACCCTGACCCCTAACCTTAACCCTGACCCCTAACCAGCAATCGGGTTAGTGGTATTCCTGACCCTAACCCTAATACTGGAAAGACTCAGAGCATTTGTATTTGTGTGTGTGTGTGTGTGTGTGTGTGTGTCTATATGTGTGCATATATGTCTTATTAACTCTGTCTTCTGTTTCTCCACATGCCAGTCCCTGATGTCAATCCAAGTAGGTTTCCAGTAGATTGTCTTTATTTCAGTGTGACTGTCCTCTGTGCTCTGCCTAAAGTCAAATATGTGTGTGTGTGTGTGTGTGTGTGTGTGTTGTTTCTCTTTCCTGTTTGTCTCTTCAGGTCCCACAAACAAATCTGACATGGACGTCACAGAGAACCTGGAGAGTCGAGTGTTTGTGGTAGGTCCGACCCCATGGTTTAAGAACAACCACACATCTACACACTGATGTCTCTGATGGGTGTGTGTGTGTGTGTGTCTCTCTCTCTCTCTCTCTCTCTCTCTCTCTCTCTCTCTCTCTCTCTCAGGTGTCGGTTGCTGTCGGTCTTGCCGTCTTGGCCAGTTCCTTCCTTCTCATCATGGTTCTGGTCATAAACAGATGTGGACAACATTCCAAGTTTGGGATTCCCCGTAAGTGAAGAGTACACAGTTCTTATGGGGGGGGCACTCTACCCAGCATTCCTCTGGCTAATGGTCGTATCTGTCAATCTGACTGTAGTTAACTGAACAGTCTCACATCCATTTAGCAGATATTTATAGTTTTTGAATCACACAATGTTCATAAAATCTTTACAAGCAGGTATTTGTTATTTTCACATTTACCCATAAACACTCATTTTATGTCACTTCCCATATACATCTTATATATCATCCATCCTTTTAACATATACACCTTATATATCATCCATCCTTTTAACATATACACCTTATACATCATCCATCCTTATAATACATACACCTCAGTGGCGGCTGCTCGTCTTTCAGACAGGGGAAGCTCATTGTCGGCTTACATAAAAAAAATTGTCAAGTTATTGAAACATAAATTTGTCCCTCCGTTCCTTTTTAAGAAAATGGTCAGTGAGCTTATCGTACACAGTATTCGTCTTTTCCAGGGACTTAACAGTGTTCCCAAAACACAAGGCTTGGACCCAAATGCACGAGACTGAGACAAAACGAGCTTAGTTTGAGTATTTATTAACTCAAAGAATTAAAGTAACAAAAATCTCATCACAATCGTGGAATCAAAAAATTAACACAAATCTTCTCAATCGAGGTATCAAAGTTTAACAAAAAGATCTTCATATATGCGGTATCAAAAAATAAACAAAAAGATCTTCTCTAATGAGGTATAAAAAATCTAACTAAAAGTTCTTCACAAAACGTAGTTTCAAAAATTAACACAAAAATCTTCTCAGTTGAGGAATTAAAAAATATAACAGAAAGAACTTCACAAATGTGGATTCAAAAAACTTCCAAAGTGTAGCAGCACAGGAGAATGTCAAAGGAGACCTTATCTCAGCAGAGCATGAAAGACACACTGACAATAAACACGAGGAGAGGAGGGAATATAGAGGGTAGAGGTAATGAGCCCCAGGTGAAGACGATCAGGGAATCAGGGAGGACGCAGACCAGACAGACACAGTGCACACGAACAAACAGAACCCCTCACCAAAATAAAACAGGAAATGAACGAAACCAACCAACATAAATAACTAGCACCGCTGATGGCTAGTTCACTCCGACCTATCCATCAGTCTGACTGATTTAACTATCTACAAAACCATATTAAACTGAACAAGAAATGATTAAATTATGGAACTGAAACAAGAAGATGTTGAAATTATGTTAAATTGAAACCAGTTAGTCCAGTGGTTGTGTTTTCTTTCAGGTCAGTAAATGAACAGTTCATTTGGTTTCTGTGATTTCACATCAGAATGTGTGACGGTATTAAACTGAACTGTGTCAGTGAAGGAGCAGATCTGAAAACAGCTGTCAATCAAACCGGATTCAGCCTTTGGACCCATCCTCCAATCGGCACATGGAAGCTTGGCGTCCGGCCCGGCCGAGCTCCACCCACAGCTCCATTCACCCCCAGAGATGCTGAGCGTCCGGGGGCGGGACAACATGGTGTCATTTATCCAATTAGCGTCCAGTTTAGAGTCAATGAAAAACCAGTTCCACTCAGTCCCATTGAAGTGCATGGACGCTGAGCGTCTACGACAAATGCACTGAGCAGAGATGGAGGAGAAAACACAGACACGGGAATGGAGGAGAAGTGAACAACATCCAGTCCACTGATCTGGGATCAAACTGATTCTGAACCAACTGGTCTGAGAGATGAACGTGTTCCAACACATTTGGAGTCAATGAAATGAAAACAACTGAACAGATTTGAGCATTTAATGGGAGTCATTTTAGGGGCAGATGAACTTCCACTGCAGTCTGACACTAAACACTTCTGGTACACATTATACTGTATATCCACTCATCCTTTTAACATATACACATTATATATCATCCATCCTTTTAACATATACACATTATATATCATCCATCCTTTTAACATATACACATTATATATCATCCATCCTTTTAACATATACACATTATATATCATCCATCCTTTTAACATACACACATTTGTGCTCATTTCTGTTGTCAAACCCATCAGTCCTGTCAGCTGTGAAACTGTAGAAGCAGACTGAGAAAGAATCAAATGACCTGACAAATGATGGGTTCAATGTGTATACGGCACTGTTAGTATATGGGATGGATGGATGGATGGATGGATGGATGGATGGATGGAGAAACAGTGAGTGTGTGGCAGTCACCCCTGCCACTAATCACACACCACACACTCACTTCTTCCACATGGTAAACAATAGGCAGGTAGCAGTACTATTCATGTCTTGGTGGGTGCACACACTGGGCTACAGTTAAACATCTAAGTTAGTCTCCTGTGCTGTTTTTCCAATGAAATTGTACAAAAACACACAAACACAAATACGTTTGAATTAGGTCTTTAATTATGTTAGATTCTATATTGTGAAATTTTGTTCCTAATTATGTTTTTTCCTTTACTTACCATAGTACTTCCTGGTTCTGGGCAGTGGAAAAGGACCCAAAGGGAGCATCAGGCTGCCTTTTATAGTGCCTGAGTTTAACGAGGGAAACAGGCTCAGCCTGTCACACTGCACCAGACCAGGTTTTTCTGAGTATTAAAGAGAGTGTGTAAATGTTTATGTTTATGCATTTGGCAGATGCTTTTTTCTAAAGCGACTTACAGGGGAAAACCAATTAAATCACTCAATCAGTCAAATTTTATTTATATAGCGCCAGATCGCAACAAAAAAGTTATCTCATGACACTTTATATACAGTCGGTCAAAACCAGACTCTAAATGCTATAGCTAATAAGATGGCTCTTTTGATGTGTTTTTAAAAACACATAAATTGTTTTGTGATTTAACTATGTAAAATAATATATGTAGTGAGATGAAATGTTTAATTAGTGCCAATTACAAATGGTATGGTCCAGTGGGAGGGGCCTAGCCGTTAAATGGAGGGGGTCTGACATTGCTTAGGACAGTTAGAGAAGGGCTGGGGCGCTGTGCAGACCTGTGTTATGTTTTATTACTATCATTTTGTGCTTATTTCCTTGGATGCACTTAAGGGCATTAAAGCTCTTCACCTTTTTTGTTTGAATCAAATGGACTTTGTCTTGTTGTTTTTGCTTTAGTTTTAAAACCAGATTAGACTTTTTCCACGCAGCCTTTCAGCAACCTACCCTCACTTCAGGTTGAAGTGTGACATTTGGTGGCAGTGGTGGGATGGCGACCCGAAAGATCCGCTGGTGGGGGCAAAGGAAAACCCAAACCAGAAGTGCGACCGCTAAACCAGGTCCTGAATGGGAAACCGAGGAGGAAGGGGGAGTCCCACAACCCAGCCTCCCTATGCAGAATCATCATCGCAGGAGATGGTCGCTATGCTACGCCAGTTTATGGGTGCTCAGAGGGACAGAGAAGAAGCGCTCATAGGGGAAATCCGAGACCTTCGGACAGCTATCCAAGCTTCCGGTCAACCACCGACACCAAGACCCTGTGACAGTTCCAGAGCAGGGAGCACTGCCTCTCTAGTAGAACTCCCCACTCCGCAGCCACCAGTTCCAGCTCCACGGAAGGACCCCAAGTTGCTTCTCTTCCAGTTTGGTGAGGACACTGAAAATTTCCCTCTCCGCTTTGAGCGGATTGGCAAAACCTGGGGGTGGCCAGAGACTGAGTGGGCCTACAGACTTGTGGCTTTACTGACGGGAAAGGCATTGGAGTCCTATTCAGCCATGGATCAAAAGCAGTCTGACTCCTACCCAGACCTTAAACAAGCCCTGCTCGCCAAGTTTGACATTTCTGCAGAGACCTATCGCCAGCGCTTCAGGGACCTAGCTGTACTCCAGGGGGAGGCGCCAACCAAGACCTACCAACGCTTGAAAGGCCTGTATCATCGTTGGATCAAGCCAGACCAGTGCAGCATGGAGGACATCGGGGAAACCATCGTGTTGGAGCAGCTGCTGTGAGTGTTCCCACCTGACATCCGCACATGGGTCAAGGAGCGAAAGCCCACCACCGGTTTAGAAGCAGCCAAGCTCGCTGCAGGGATGGGGAGGGGAATGAAGGCTCTGGTCCAAGGTTTATGGTTGAAAATGACATTCTGTATGCAGTGGGTGAGTACGTAAATGCTTAGTGGTACCAACCAGTTGTAGGCCTCTTGTCTTACATCTGGCACATACAGTACCCTGGGCAGGCCATCTAGGGCTGCAGAAAACATACATGAGGTTGGGGTCACGGTTTTATTGGCCAACAATGTTTAATGATGTTAAACAGTTCTGCACCACGTGCCCAGAGTGTTAGGTCACCACACACAGTAAATCCAAGCAGGCTCCATTACACCCATTACCTATCATCAGTACCCCTTTCCGCCGGATAGCCGTGGATGTGGTTGGTCCTCTGGAGAAGAGCAGTTCTGGTTACCAATATATACTGGTGATCTGTGACTATGCCACACAATTCCCATAGCGTTTCCTCTCAGAAGCATAAAGACACCCAGGATAATTAATGCACTTGTCCAGCTTTTCTCCCGTGTTGGAGTGCCAGATGAGATCATCACCAACCAGGCTACTAACTTCACCTCTGGTACAATGAAATAACTGCAGAAGGAGCTGGGCATCAAAGGCATTCGGACAACTCCATACCATCCACAGACTGATGGCTTGGTTGAGCGATTCAACCAAACACTAAAGCAGATGCTACGTAAGTTTGTCTCTGATACTGGCCGTGATTGGGACAAGTGGTTACCATTTGTCTTGTTTGCCTACAGGGAGGTGCCTCAAGCATCAACTGGTTTCTCTCCATTTGAGCTCCTTTATGGACAAGGGCCTTTGGATCTTCTGAGGAAGGAGTGGGAGGCAAGCAAGGAACCAGCGCCAGAGGGAATCGTGTCCTACGTACTCCAGATGCATGAACGCCTTGAGAAGTACTGTGAAGAGGCCCGGGTTAACCTGGAGAGGGCGCAGCAGGACCAGAAGTGTTGGTATGACAAGAGGGCTCGACAGAGGGAGCTGACACCTGGTCAAAAAGTCCTTATCTTACTCCCCACTAGCACAAACAAACTGTTGGCTAAATGGCAGGGGCCTTGTAAGGTGCTGAGGAGGATGGGACCAGTGACGTATGAGGTGGCTCACCCAGACAAGGGGAAGGCATCCCAGGTCTACCACATCAGCCTGCTCAAAGGGTGGAAAGAACGTGAGAGTCCACCTTCCAAAGTGTTGCTAGTGCGTCAGGTCAAAGAGGAGGATGGTGAGTATGACTCCAACTTGTACCAACTCCTCCAGCCAAAAAACCCTCACTTGGAGCACCTGCCCTCACCACACCAACAGGAGTTGCAGAAGCTGTTCCAGGGGCTGCCTGGGTTATTCCGAGAGGGTCCAGGGTGGACATCAATGATCCAACACACCATCCGTCTTCAAAAAGCAGACACCCCTCCCATTCGTCACAGGCCGTACCACATTCCAGAACAGTTGGTGGGATCTCTGAAAGATGAGGTCCAGAAGATGCTTGAACACGGGGTGATCGAGCCATCTAAGAGTGAGTGGTCCAGTCCCATGGTGATGGTGCCGAAGAAGGATGGCTCTCAACGGCCCTGTATCGACTTAAGGAAGGTTAGTGCAGTATCCTGCTTTGACGCTTACCCCGTGCCTCACATAGACGACCTGGTGGAGCGTGTGGAGACTGCCACGTACATAACCACGCTGGACCTTTGCAAAGGCTATTGGCAGATTCCACTGGAGGAGAGTTCAAAGCAGTGTACCGCCTTCTGTACCCCATCAGGACTGTATCAGTTTACAGTGATGCCATTTGGACTGCATGGAGCGCCTGCAACGTTTCAAAGGCTGATGGATGCTGTCCTCAGAGGCCTTGAATCCTTCAGCGCTGCTTACCTTGATGACGTCGTCATCTTCAGTCATACCTGGGAGGACCATCTCCAACACCTGAGCCAAGTCCTGACCTGCATTGAGAAGGCCGGTTTGACCCTCAGTGCTCAAAAGTGTGAGTGGGCCAAGGGTGAAGTCCAATGTGGTACCAGGACTGGGCTTTGAACCCACCAGGACTATTGTCCATTGGATACAGGCCCACTTGAACCCCACCCCAACACACACACACACACACACACACACACACACTCACACACACACACACACACACACACGCACACACACACACACACAGTTGCTCTGAGTCCTTCCAGTATTATCGTCCTTCCTCCTTCTTTCCCTCCCTCTGTACTCTGCTCTTTTTTTTCCATTCTCTTCCATCATGGACTCTGGGGTGTGTGTTTGTGCATGTGTATGTGTGTATTTGAGTGTGTGTGTGTGTTTGTGTATGTGTGTGTGTGTGTGTATACATATATATATATATGTGTGTGTATATGTTTGTCTGTGCTTGTGTGTGTGTGCATATATGAGTGTGTGTGTGTTTGTGTATATGTGTGTGTGTGTATGTGTGTGTGTTTGTGTGTGCTTATGTGTGTGTATATGTGTGTTTGTGTATATGTGTATGTGTGTGTGTTTGTGTATGTGTGTGTATGTGTTTGTGTGTGCTTATGTGTGTGTGCGTGTATGTGTGTATATGTGTGTTTGTGTTTATGTGTATGTGTGTGTGTGTGTTTGTGTATGTGTGTGTGTTTGTGTATATGTGTGTGTGTTTGTGTATTTGCGTGTGTTTGTGTTTGCATATGTGTGTGTGTATGTGTTTGTGTATGTGTGTGTGTGTGTTTGTGTGTGTATGTGTGTGTGTGTTTGTGTGTGTATAGGTGTGTGTGTGTGTGTTTGTGTATATGTGTGTGTGTGTTTGTGTATATGTGTATATGTGTGTTTGTGTGTATGTTTGTGTTTGTGTGTGTATATGTGTGTGTGTGTGTACATGTGTATATGTGTGTGTGTTTGTGTGTGTGTGTGTGGGTGTGTGTGTGTGAGTGTGCGTGGGTGTGTGTGTGTGTACATGTGTATATGTGTGTGTGTTTGTGTGTGAGTGTGCGTGGGTGTGTGTGTGTGTGTGTACATGTGTATATGTGTGTTTGTGTGTATGTTTGTGTTTGTGTGTGTATATGTGTGTGTGTGTACATGTGTACATGTGTATATGTGTGTGTGTTTGTGTGTGTGTGTGTGTGTGAGTGTGCGTGGGTGTGTGTGTGTGTGTGTACATGTGTATATGTGTGTTTGTGTGTATGTTTGTGTTTGTGTGTGTATATGTGTGTGTGTGTACATGTGTACATGTGTATATGTGTGTGTGTGTGTGTGAGTGTGCGTGGGTGTGTGTGTGTGTGTGTGTGTGTGTACATGTGTATGTGTGTGTGTACATGTGTATATGTGTGTGTGTTTGAGTGTGTGTGTATGTTTGTGTGTGTGTGTGTGTGTACATGTATGTGTGTGTATGTGTACATGTGTGTGTGTGTGTGTGTACATGTGTATATGTGTGTTTGTGTGTGTGTGTGTGTGTGTACATGTGTATATGTGTGTTTGTGTGTGTGTGTGTGTGTACATGTATGTGTGTGTGTATGTGTACGTGTGTGTGTGTGTGTACATGTGTATATGTGTGTTTGTGTGTGTGTGTGTGTGTACATGTGTATATGTGTGTTTGTGTGTGTGTGTGTGTGTGTGTGTGTGTGTGTGTGTACATGTGTATGTGTGTGTTTGTGTGTGTGTGTGTGTGTGTACATGTGTACATGTGTATATGTGTGTGTGTTTGTGTGTGTGTGTGTGTGTGTGAGTGTGCGTGGGTGTGTGTGTGTGTGTGTGTGTACATGTGTATGTGTGTGTGTACATGTGTATATGTGTGTGTGTTTGAGTGTGTGTGTATGTGTGTGTGTGTGTGTGTGTACATGTGTATATGTGTGTTTGTGTGTGTGTGTGTGTGTGTGTACATGTGTATATGTGTGTGTGTGTGTGTGTGTGTGTATGTGTGTGTGTTCTGGTTTCCAGTGCAGACTGGGCCCTTCCTCTTCGGTCCTCTCTCTGTTTTTAACCCCTGCTGTTTCAGTCGTGGTTTCCCACCATGCAGACTTCTTCTGCGCTCCTTTTCCAGTTCAATGTGGCCTGATTGCCCTGCGGTTGATGATGGTGATTATTGGCGCTTGTCATGGTCTGTCGCCATGGCACCAACAAATGTGCAACCAAGTTAGCAGCAGAGAATGTGGATTGGCTGAGGGGGAATGGGCTGTGAATTGCTCCTTCTGATGAACAGTGCAATCATGAACGGTGCAGGCTGATTAGGTGTTGTTGCGCACGTCTGCGTTCTGCTGTTTACATCCCTCCTGTTTCATTAGGTTCATCAGTTTTGGGCGCTGAAGACGACCTGGCCGTGTCGCTTCGTTTTATGAACTTTGGAACCAGCCCGCCCTCCTCAGATGAAGACTCTGGCTTATCCAGCTTCGTAGAGAATCCACAGTACTTCTGCGGCATCATCAAGGACAAAGACATGTGTGAGTGTCCTGTTAGCGTGGACCCTAATATGAATAACAGTCCAATCAGAAAACAGCCAGGCCTCAGTGGGAGCACGCCCACTGGACTGTTTATTCACTGCTTTAACCCTTTCATGCACAGTGGTCACTCCAGTGGTCACTCCAGTGGTCAGTTCTTCTCCACCTGTTCTCTCATATATTCATGGGTTTTATTGTTTTAGTTCCATATCAGCCGACACAGTGGACACTTATGCACCATCCCATAATACACTGAGATTTAAGGTTCAAGGTTCACTTTTATTGTCATTACATGTAGTGTATACTAGGGATGTAATGATTACCGGTGTAACAATAAACGGCGGTAAAACTGCAGACGGTTAGTATTACCGTTTAAATTCTAATTATTATGATAACTGTGTTTGATTACCGCATTTTTCCGGAGAAAAACCCTATGTAAAGATCTGCTTTTATGTCAAATATTTGAGTATAGTTTTAATTTATTACAATTTTAATTTTCTATACGTAATATTTGGAACCAATATTCACTTTTAAAGTCTTTGAAAAGGTTCGTTAAGCATCTGTGTGTTATTTATACAATGAATTATATACAGTTTTAAAATTGGATTTTATATATTTTTTGTGTTTTCTGGCCTCTTCTGTTTTTATAGTAGGTTAAAGTGAAAAAATAACAGACAGATGATATAAATGAAGTTGTGCTGAAAAAACAGATCCCAAACATGGGTATAGTAAACATTTGTTTCTATAGTATATAAAGGCCAAATCAGAAGGACTGAAAAACAGACAAAATAGGCTCAGACCACTAAGGGTTAATATTTGAATGTTTCTGACACAGAAGGGACATTGGGACTGTTATTTTATTCATTTATTTTTTATTTTTATTTTTTTTGTCAAAATACAACTTGGTTAAATTATTTCAGTGTGTGTATTAGTACTTTTTGAACATTTTGAGCACAAATTCAACAATACCACAATAATAATGATAACTGTGATCATTTTGGTCACAATAACCGTGATATGAAATTTTCATATTGTTACATCCCTAGTGTGTACATGAAATGAAATCAGTTCTCAGGCCCAGCAATGTACATGGTAAAAAACCTATAAAATTAATCCTGTATTAAAGATAATAATAAAATCTGATAATAACAGTAAAACCTAAAAATAAATAATGAAAAAATATGCATAAATACTACAGTGCAGGATTAGAAATGAGCAGCATGTTAAACCAGAATAAAAACAGCAGTGTGTTTCAGTAGCAGCACGAACAACAGTAGTGCATCAGTTTAGACCATTACTGTAACTAACCTGATCTGCAGTAACATTTTGAGTTTGAGTGTAAATCAAGTGCTTGTTATAGTTATTAGAGCATATTATTATTATTATTATTATTATTATTATTATTATTATTATCATCATCATCTCCATGAAGTGAGTAGTGACTAGTATTAGAGTATGTTAAAATGTGAGAAAACATCAGATTAGCAGTATTAAAAATGTTTTTATTTCATAGTTTTCACACACTATATCAATAAATACATGTTTCTTTGCTTCAAAAAATTAAATGCATAGTGACATTTTTGCAAGTCCACGAAAAATTGGTTCATAAAACAAATTCAATTGCATTGTTTTTTTCAGGCCTAACGATAAATAAAAACACTCAGGAAACAACAAATCTCGATAAAGGTTTTCATAATTCATGCATGAAAGGGTTAAAACCAGACTAGACGGAAATAATGCAGCTGTTTCTTTCTGAACCAAGTTTGGAGGAGGGACACAAACATGATGAGAGCGACACCGAACTGGTCTGCGGTCGATCAGACTTTAACCCTGGGTTCTCAAACTCCTGTTCTGTCAGGTTCCACATTCAGTCTGATCTGATCTGCAGTGGACCAACCAGGAAAATAAGAACAGAAGAACCCAGAAAGAATGACAACTGCACATTTATGTCTGTGTGTTAGTGCAAAAAAAACCCATTAAATTATGAAAATACTTACTTTTATAAACTATCCAAACCAAAAAGATGTGAATAACCTGAAAAAACTGAAATTTCTTCAGAAAAATCAGTGTAATTTTCTCAGTCTTCTTCCTCCACTTCTCATTAGTCCATGTGCATTCTGGATCAGATCTCCAAAGACACTAAACACTGAGGAACAGGAAGAAAAGAGTTCAAACTGGACTGAATTTAATACAGACATTTCAGGTTGGACACGTTTGTTCAGGTTAGTCACATTTTATTGGTACAGGAGAGTTTGGAAATGGAAAGAGTTTCACAATTTGTTGTTTTTTGCACTAAAACAAAAACAAATGTGAAGTTGTCATTATTTGTAGGCACAGTGTTATTTACTATAATGTGACTGACCAAACCTGAAGCAGGTTTCAGTGGCTGATGTGTCGTCTGTATGTGTCTGGTGTTAAAGGAACAGCTTCACCATAAACTGGCTGAGGAGGCGGGGCTTAGGCCCAACAACAGCAACGCCTACAACCAATCTGTTCTGATCACAGCAACATTTATGGAACGACCCAAGAACAAATAATACAGACAGATGTCCTACCCACAATGCACCTGGAGGACTTCTACATGTTCTAAACCAGGACTGTCAAACTCCTTTTAGTTCAGTTCCACATTCAGCCCAGTTTGATCTGCAGTGGGCCAGAACCAGTAAAATAATAACATAATAACCTATAAATAATGACAAATCCAAGTTTTTATTTTTGTTTTAGTACAAAAAAACCCAGTTAGATTATGAAAATATTTACATTTTCCAAAAAAGATGTGAATAACCTGAAAACACAGAAATTTCATTTGAAAAATTAGTGTAATTTGAACACTATTCTGCCTGGACTTCTTATTTCTACATGTACATTTACACACAGTGTTCCATAAACATTTGGGAACAGGCAGAATATTGTTCAAATTTTGGAGTTTGGAACAAAATTTGAACAGTTTCTACAATATTCCATCTGTTATTATTATGAACACAACTCCAGATCACAGTGGATCCATAAATGCACCAAACATTTAATAACAGGCAGAATATTGTTCAAACTGCACAGTTCAGGTTGTTCATCTTTGTTTTTATTTATGTATTTATTTGCATTTTATTGTGAAAGAATAGTTTTGTAAATGTTAATATTTTCACAGTCTGATGTTATTTTTTCACTTAATTTTTTTCTACATAATTTTTCACAAAGAAAATTTGTATCTGTCATTATTTATGGGTTATTGTGTTATTGTTTGATCATATTGGTCTGTATGTGGAACCGCAACTAAAATGAGTTCCACAGCCTGGACTGTAAAACTTTTACACTTTGTAAATTCATCCCAGGGGTCAGACTGGAACCTTTGGTGGGCCGCATTTGGGCCCCGGGCCCCATGTTTGACAGCCCTGCTTTAGGTGGTGTTCACACACAAACCTGCTCTCACATCATTCTACGAAGCATCAGTTTAAACGGTTCAGAGGGAACTTCTAAGTGTCTGAGTTGAAAACTGTGACGTCAGATGTGAGCCCGTCTGTCTTTGCTGTTGACACCAGTGCGTCTCTCTTCAGCTGTTCGTAGACTAACAGACGTGCTCACACTCATGTGTTCTGTCTGCCCTCAGGTGTCCAGCACATTAAAAGGCAGGACATCGTGTTGAAGTGGGAGCTGGGTGAAGGAGCCTTTGGAAAAGTCTACCTGGCCGAGTGCGCCAACCTCAGCCCAGACAACGACAAGATGCTGGTCGCCATAAAAGTGAGTGGGGTTCAGCGTCTACGAGCGCTTTTACTGCCAATGGGATTGAGTTTCCTCTAAAGCACAGGTGTCCAACATGCGGCCAAATCCGGCCTGTGGGATGAATTTGTGAAATACAAAAATTACACTGAAGATATTACAATCAGTGGTGTAAAAAATCATTTTAATTCAGGCTCCACATACAGACCAATTAGATCTCAGTTGGGTCAGAAGCAGTAAAATAGTATCATAATATCCTATAAGTAATGACAACAGCCTATTTTTATCTTTGTTTTAGTGTAAAAAAGTAAAATGACATGAAACTGTGTGCATTAACAAATTATCCTTTACAAAAAACGTGAATAAACTGAACAAATATGAACAATGTCTAAAGAGAAGTTCCATTTTCATTTAATTTTATTGATTTATTTAGACAGGATCAATGCACATTATACATTAACCTTAAAAAGGACAGATGTAGTGTGCCAGGTTCTAGCACCAGTGGTAATTTCCACCTGTAGTCCCTGGGCAGGCTGAAGTTATCATTAAAAAAAAACCAAAACAAAACAAAAAAAAACCCAGACGTTAATTAAAACTGAAACATTAAAAAACAGTACAAAATGCATATTTATAACTCCATCTATGTAAAATATTCATTCACATCCAACCATTCACTCTTATTGTATATTGGTAAATGCAATTTTACCAATATTCTGCCTGTTACTAAATGTTTTGTGTATTTGTAATAATAATGTAATTTTTAACACACGTGTATAAATGATAAACTGATAAACTGAGGCAGAATATTGTTAAAATCACACTTGTTTTTCTTAAGACATTTCAAGTTGTTCATGTTATTCAGATTTTGAAGGAAACTTTGTAGATGTAAAACATTATCATAATGTCATTGAACTTTTTTCACTGTTATTCTTTCACTGGTTCGGCCCACTGCAGATCATACTGAGGGGAATGTGGAACTGAACTAACATGGGTTTGACAGCCCTGCTCTAAGGTTTAGCAGCATTAGCCTAATGACGTCAGCTGACAGTGGTATCTGAACGGACCAGAGGACTGAGGGTCTTTTATTGGACCCTTTTAACCCCCCCCCCCCCGTCCATGGAACTGGAACCCTGAACCCAAGTTCAAAGCTGGAATCATGGTAGAAGCAGAAGCTGAAGTCAGTGTGTTAGTGTCTGTGGTTCAGTGTGGGGATAAAAAACCAACCTGAGCATCAGTTCAAATGTGACCTCCCCCCCCCCCCCCACCCCCCCACCCCCACCCCCAGTGGGTCGGTGGATATGACAGTACCTGTATGAGTCCTATATAAATACATGTAAAAATACATGGACTACACAAGCCTTTTGTACGGGTTAAGCTTGAACACTATTAACTAGGGATGCACATGATCGATGAATCCATTAATCATTAGTTGGTTGACCTTATTGATCAATTAATGATTAATTGATAAGCGGTGATTTTCCTGAGAACCTGAATTTCTCTTTCAATATAATATAAGAATAAAAGTTAAATATTGTTTCTATACTTCATGATAAAAGTATTTCATATTCCTGAATGATTGATTCATTGAACCATTGGATACAGTCAGTGTTTCCTGTGGAATTCATCTGTTCATGTGGTGGTGTGGAATGGGGAGGGGGGGGGGGTGATGCACGTGCGTTTCACCAGTTGGGGGGTGGGGGGTTACTCAGCCGCACACGTGCAATTCGTGCGGGGGATACGTGTGTGTTGGATGGTAACGGCGTGCGTGCGTCCCCTTCCGTCCTTCTACCACCACAGTGCAGTGGGTTCCAGCCTTCTTTGGCTCCTGACTCCAGTTTAACGTCACACATTTCTGCTGACCCCAGACATTCAAAACAGAGACTTTTTTTGGGCTACAATTAATTAGTTTTTGATCATGTAATAGTTTACTATACTATGCTGGAAATAAACGTTAATTTTAGGCAACATTTAGATTATATAATGTAAATTTTTATTAGTAAATTTTCATATTTGATCAATTACTAGAAATTTCAGGCGACCCCACGTGGGGTCCCGACCCCAAGGTTGAAAAACACTGCTATAATGGAACAGGGCGGTGCAGTCTGTGCCCCCCCCCCCCCCCCCCCCCCCCGTAGCTTAGAACAATCTCTTGTATCTAGAACTAAATTGTCCACATCCACTGTGGAATGTGGACTCTGTGGACATTTACACTGAACATTGAAAATCCCATTTCCCACACATTTAAAATTAGAACTCAACAAATATTGATGTGAATTGAATCTAATTGGACAGACACATGACTGGGACCAGATTCAACTTTGTATGAAATATCGTTCCATTTCTCTTCTGTTACGCTCTGCTGAATTTTGTTATTTTTTATGCACCATTTTCAAAAAATCATAAAAAATGCAATTTGTGAAATATTATGAAATGTGTTTTTCCCGTCCGTAGTTTAAACAGAAGTAGTCGATCCACACATGCACACACTGTTCGGGGTGCTTGGCGGAGGTTTGCGTTCTCTGAACACTAGTTATGTTTATTCTGTTTTACTTGGTATTTTTATTTTACTGTTTTTAATTGTACAGCTGTTTTTTATGTCTTCCTAATCTATTCTTGTATTTAATTCTATCATTTTGCTTTTTTATTCTTCTGTACGACGCTGTTTTTAATTGTACAGCTGCCTCATGTCTTTAATCTATTCTTTTATTTTATTCTTTTATTTTGGTTTTTCCCCTGTAAGTGGCTTTTGGAAAAAAACATCTGCCAAATGCATAAATATAATGTAAATGTAATATGTAGGTGTATGTAGGGTCCATCCACTGGAAGGCTGTAAACAGTGACAGAACAGCCTGTGGTTTCCAAGTGTCTTTGTTGTGGACAGTTGATCCAGTGCTCATGTTACAGCAGATGAATGCAAACCACAGCCCATAAAACCAGGAAGAAGAAGCGCCTCCGCTGCCCTTTATCGTCCCATTCATCAGACTTTCATGGACGTTTGTCGACAGGAACTCTGGTTCTAAACAAACAAACACGACTAGTTCTGTTTTCCTCACATCATTTATTCTCCTTATTGTCTCTTTTCCATTCACCCTTAAACTGTGGGAATTGAACTTGTTCATATACATTTATCTAACGGAAAAACAACAGTTTCACCCAAACTGTAGTTTTTCTCTGAATAGTTGTTCGAGGTGGTTTTTGTAGTTAAACTGGTATACGACACCAAAGTGTACTGGAAAGACCTTTGAGTCCAACTAGAGTCACATGACCAAAACAAACAGATGTGGACGGATGTTAGAACAAGAGAAGAAGAAGAGTCAAACGTGTGTGTGTGTGTGTGTGTGTGTGTGTGTGTGTGTGTGTGTGTGTGTGTGTGGACACAGCAGGAAACCAAGGTTCTAATAGTTTTGGATTTTTCATTAGAGTTTAGTTTTATTTAGTTTGGACTTTTTTTTCTCTAATTCAGTTCATTTTAATTCGTTTTAGAGCAGGTTTGCTACTTTTTATTAGTTTTGTTTTTTTTCTAAATGCTTAGTTTTAGTTTAGTTTAAGTATTAATTTTAGTTTTGTCGTATCTTTTATTTTCTGAGAGTGGGGACCAGAAGACGACTGTAAACCACAAGTGACAGACCGCCAAGTGTAGTATGGTGCCGCTAGCTAAAATTGTACCAATCCGACATGGCCAAAGAAAAAAACAAAGGGAATTTTATCCATCATTTTTATATGTTTTAGTTAGTTTTGTAAACACACAATACAGTTTCAGTTAGTAATGTTTTTTTTTCTTTTAAATGTAGTTTTTATTTATTTCAGTAAATGAAAATATTTTCTCAATTCTAGTTTTCGCCATTTGGTTAGTTTTTGTTAATGATAATAACTTTGCAGGAAACCCAATCATTTTAGAATTTAGTCGGAGACAGAGGGAGAACCAGCATTCTAGATTCAAACCAACACAGATTTATGTTCCTGCTTATGGAAGGACTGACACCGACATCTACCACAAGAAAGAAACTCAGCAGCACATTTGGGCTTATTTCAACATTTTTTGCTTAATTCAAGATGTTTTTTTTTTTTTTTTGCTTAATACAAGACTTTTATTTACTTATTTATTTTTGCTTAATTGAATAATTTTTTTTGGCTTAAATCAAGATTTTTTTTACTTTATTCAATTTTTTTTTGCATAATTCAACATTGTTTTTTTTGCTTAATTCATGATGTTTTTGGTCAATTCAAGATTTTTTTTTGCTTAAATCAATTTTTTTTGCTTAATTCAACTTTTTTTTTTGCTTAATTCAAGATTTTTTTGCTTAATTCAACATTTTTTCTTAATTCAAGATTTTTTTTTTTTTTTTTGCTTAATTCAAGATTTTTATTTATTTATTTGTTTATTTTGCTTAATTAAAGATTTTTTTTTTACTTAATTCAAGATTTTTTTTGCTTGATTCATTTTTTTTTTTTTTTTTTTTGCTTAATTCACATTGTTTTTTGCTTAATTCATGATGTTTTTGGTCAATTCAAGATTTTTTTTTGCTTAAATCAATTTTTTTTGCTTAATTCAACTTTTTTTTTTGCTTAATTCAAGATTTTTTTGCTTAATTCAACATTTTTTTCTTAATTCAAGATTTTTTTTTTTTTTTGCTTAATTCAAGATTTTTATTTATTTATTTGTTTATTTTGCTTAATTAAAGATTTTTTTTTTACTTAATTCAAGATTTTTTTGCTTGATTCTTTTTTTTTTTTTTTTTGCTTAATTCAACATTGTTTTTTGCTTAATTCATGATGTTTTTGGTCAATTCAAGATTTTTTTTTGCTTAAATCAATTATTTTGCTTAATTCAACATTTTTTTTTGCTCAATTCAAGATTGTTTTGCTTAATTCAAGATTTTTTTTTTTGCTTACTTCAACATTTTTTGCTTAATTCAAGATTTTTTTTTTTTTTTTCTTCAAAAACGAACATTCTAAAACCAACACAGATTTCTGTTCCTGTTTATGGAAGTACCCACTGACATCTACCACTAGAAAGAAACTCAGCAGTGCAGCAGAGACTGAATGGACAGACCCACATTCACACTTGTGTTTGGAACACGTTCATATAAATATGGGACAGTTTAGCTCAGACGGACCATAGAAAACAGACGAGTGTCACTTTAGTGTGTTGGTGTTTGTTGTGTACTTTTGCTGCTCTGTGCATTTGAAGTGTTCATATGTAAATTCTGTTGGTGCAGACTCTGAAGGACGCCAACGAGTCGACCCGTCAGGACTTCCAGAGGGAGGCGGAGCTGCTGACGGTTCTCCAACACCAGCACATCGTCAGGTTCTACGGCGTTTGCACGGACGGGGAACCTCTGGCCATGGTGTTCGAATACATGAGGCACGGAGACCTGAACCGCTTCCTCCGGTAGGAACCTGTTCCATCCCCAGGCCTTCATAGACCCACCCATGAACATGAGCACCTACACTAACCTGTTCCATCCCCAGGCCTTCATAGACCCACCCATGAACATGAGCACCTACACTAACCTGTTCCATCCCCAGGCCTTCATAGACCCACCCATGAACATGAGCACCTACACTAACCTGTCCCATCCCCAGGCCTTCATAGACCCACCCATGAACATGAGCACCTACACTAACCTGTTCCATCCCCAGGCCTTCATAGACCCACCCATGAGCATGAGCACCTACACTAACCTGTTCCATCCCCAGGCCTTCATAGACCCACCCATGAACATGAGCACCTACACTAACTTGTTCCATCCCCAGGCCTTCATAGACCCACCCATGAACATGAGCACCTACACTAACCTGTCCCATCCCCAGGCCTTCATAGACCCACCCATGAACATGAGCACCTACACTAACCTGTTCCATCCCCAGGCCTTCATAGACCCACCCATGAACATGAGCACCTACACTAACCTGTTCCATCCCCAGGCCTTCATAGACCCACCCATGAACATGAGCACCTCCACTAACCTGTTCCATCCCCAGGCCTTCATAGACCCACCCATGAGCATGAGCACCTACACTAACCTGTTCCATCCCCAGGCCTTCATAGACCCACCCATGAACATGAGCACCTACACTAACCTGTCCCATCCCCAGGCCTTCATAGACCCACCCATGAACATGAGCACCTACACTAACCTGTTCCATCCCCAGGCCTTCATAGACCCACCCATGAACATGAGCACCTACACTAACCTGTTCCATCCCCAGGCCTTCATAGACCCACCCATGAACATGAGCACCTACACTAACCTGTTCCATCCCCAGGCCTTCATAGACCCACCCATGAACATGAGCACCTACACTAACCTGTCCCATCCCCAGGCCTTCATAGACCCACCCATGAACATGAGCACCTACACTAACCTGTTCCATCCCCAGGCCTTCATAGACCCACCCATGAACATGAGCACCTACACTAACCTGTTCCATCCCCAGGCCTTCATAGACCCACCCATGAACATCCCACTCATCTGTGCTCATTCAAAGCCCTCACAGATACATTAACCCTTTAACCTCTGTGTCTGTGGTGAGTGTTCTGAATGTAGGATTTATCCAATCCAGTCAAGGTTCGAATAGTTTTGGAGTTTTCGTTTTAGTTCAGTTTTATTTAGTTTAGACTTTTTTTCTCTAATTCAGTTCATTTTAATTCAGTTTTAGAGCAGGTTTGCTAGTTTGTATTAGTTTTTCTTATTTTCTAAATGCTTAGTTTTAGTTTAGTTGTAGTTCAGTCGTCTCTTTTCTCTTCTTCTCTGTCGTCGTATTCAAATAAATCCCAGACAGGACTCTGCTGCTTTAGTCTCCATGTTTCCAGGTAGAGTGGGGACCAGAAGACGACTGGAAACCACAAGTGAACACAAGTGACGGAGCAAAAAGTGTCAGATGGTGCAGCTAGCTACAATTGCTCAAGTGAAATAAATTGATTTCACATCGATCCACCATTGACAAAGATGAAAACGAAGGAAATTTTATCCATAATTTTTATCTGTTTTAGTTAGTTTTGTAAACACACAATACAGTTTCAGTCAGTTATCATTTGTAGCTTATGGCCGACAGGCTGTAAACTAGTGTCGTCATGTGGCGTCTGTCATCCGTTATAAAAATTTCAATTGTCTTCTTCTCCAAAACTACAATTCCGATTGACTTCAAACTTGGTATACAGCTTCTTTATCATGATGTCAACACAAGGTATTGCAATTATTTTGAACCGGACCTGATTCTGGATTTGGTGCGACTTTGAAAAATTTCCCCATTATAACAGATAGGAAGTGGATTGATCCAATAAATCAGTATCAATGATATCAAGTTGGAATTTGAATTTTTTACAGATCTGATTGGAATATGGCCAAAACATGGTAGCCATATGCTGATTCACTTGGCACCATTAAACTGTCTCAGGTTTTGGTGTTTATTGGGGAGGGGGGGGCGTCTTGGCGGAGGTCTGCGCTCTCCGAGTGCTTTTTTTGTTTACATTTGTACTCAGCCTTTTTTCATGTAGTTTTACAAGTATGGAAGGAGTTTTGGGGCTTTCCTTGACAAATGGTAACTTTTAATTTATTTTTTGTTTAGTTTTGAGTTAATTTTTCAGTTATTATGAAGAAAACCTGGATTTATAGAAGCACAAAAATGTAGCATGGAAGAATGCCAGATGTTCAGTGGGGTTTCAAAACTACTTAAAGTGATACAAAGGCAGTGTCTGAAATCCTGCTTCATATTTTCATAGATCTTTTCTAAAGGTTTATTAAATATGAATCCATTTAATTTAAGCAGTACAGCACAGTCCAAACTGAAGATAAATCCAGCTGAGTTTGGATTGGATTCAGTTTGTGTTGCATTGTTCATTGTTTTTACTCTATTTTTATTTTTATTTCAGTTACCAAAATGATTTTGTCAGAGCTACTATTACTTATAGTCATCTGTAAAAATCCTACACTACTGCAACGAAGAAAATACAGGCAGGATTTACTTTGTTTTTATTTGTAGTTTTAATTTTGTAAATGAGGCGCTCTAATGTTTAACCCTTAAAGACCCAAATGTCCTCCTTTAACCCTTAAAGTGTTGTATGGTACGGCTAGCTACAATTGCTAGAGCCAAATAAATCGCTTTCGTATCAATCCGACGTTGACAAAGACGAAAATGAAGGGAATTTTATCCATAATTTTTATCCGTATTAGTTAGTTTTGTAAACACACAATACAGTTTCAGTTAGTTATCGTTTTTTTCTTTTAATTATAGTTTTATTTATTTCAGTTAACGAAAATGTTTTTTCAATTCTAGTTTTTTTCATTTTGTTAGTTTTCTTTAACGATAATAACCTTGCCTCCGACACAGACATCTCACACTGAATATGGAACTGTCTACTTGTATGAAGCTATTGCAAAGCGTCGGCTTCCTGATAAAACCTGCTGTGTGACTTCTGGCAAATTTTACAGGAGAAAAAAAAAACTATTTCTAAAACAGGAAACTGTGAAATATGACAAAAAATATCTGTTCCTTTAATGTTGGTACTTCTGATGAAATGTAAACAACTTTCACAGGAGAGTGAAATTTGAAGCTATAATAGGGGAGATAGCAGGTTTTTATTCCCAAACAGAAATGTCACTGAGCAGGTTTTATCAGGAAGCC
Source organism: Sphaeramia orbicularis (assembly GCF_902148855.1). NCBI lineage: Eukaryota > Metazoa > Chordata > Actinopteri > Kurtiformes > Apogonidae > Sphaeramia > Sphaeramia orbicularis. The sequence goes on from NC_043972.1 coordinate 60,690,518, forward strand.
GACAAAGGGAATGTCTTCATCAACAATCCGTATTTGTAGAACTATTTAAGTGGAGCTCATTGCAGGTGAACGCACCACATGACGGGTCACCGTATGTGGGAACGCCCCCCTAACGTCTGCAGCAGCATCAGTAGAGGGCGCTCGTACATGATACATCGAACAGAAAGAATTCCAGCGATAAAAACCAAATGGTGATTGGACTGCTCCGAGCGGCAGGTGGAAGACGTGCAGGCGGCGTCGGCCACAGGTGACGGACCGGCTGCGAACACTCAAATGCACACGCAGCGCCCTCACACATACGGTACGTTCATCAATGGATGGATGTAAATTGCATTTAGAGCAGACAGGATGGGTGAGAGGTCTGAGGGCCCACGGTGCAGCTGCCTTCCCACCCCACCACCTGCCTTCTAAACTAATAGGGGATCGTATGGACAACTTCCTTTGTTTAGGCGGGAACCAAGTGGAGAGGAGAAATATTAGGATGGATGGAGAGTCGTCAGCTGTGATTGGCTCATTTGGACTCAGATGTGAGAGTGGGTGTTTATGATCCACAAGAACAACTGTCCACGGGCTGGAGTCCGTTTGCTCTGCATCTCTGAATTACATTATTGCAAATCAATTGTGGGCGTTTTACGAGCCTTATGGTTTCTATCAGGCACCGTCGTTAAATGGTTTCATTATGGAGCTGATGACGTCTGCAAAGCTCTTATGATTCATGGAGGTTGAAAATGTTCCATTTGCAGATTGAGGTGGTTGTCCTTGTGGTCACCTGGGGTCAGCGCCCCATGCACCTGCTCGAAGGCACAAGGGAAGGAACCCTTCACCCAAACCTGTGGATAGTGTCAGATTTATTCTGATGACAGCTGTTTCCCCGTGGATCCCACATGTTTTCATCTGTGCTTATCGGCCTTTTTGAAGTCATTCTTGTGAAGGACCATGGGTTGGTCCTGTGGAGGCAGAAGGAGGGACCGTTTGGACAAAATACGTCAAAGAAGTCATTTCCTGGACTAGGGATGTAAACAACTAATCGACTAATTTGCTTGATTAAATTATTAATTGTCAGTTAATTGCCCTTTTCTGCCTGTCCACATCTGCCCGAAGGCTGACGGTTTGTCCGTGGCTGGGAGAGCCGCTCATTGAACCGGATCATGGCGTTGATAAGTTAGAATGTGTGTGTGGACATGGAGGACCAAACACAGACCCACCGTCTGTTTGTAGCAGCGGTGCACCCCCGAATAAATACACGCACAAATGTGGGGTCGGTATCGGATCGTTTTCCCTGGAGGTTGGTGTAGTCTACAGTCAGTGAAAAGTTTCACTTTCACTTCTGCGGGGCAGACTGCACCGTACCCCCATAGTATTAGAAGTAGGACGGAAAGTGACGCACACACACACACGGTTACCAGCCAACACACACACATCCCCCGGCCGTACTGCATCTGTGCGAGTACCCCCCCCCCCCCCCCCCGATGAAATGCACGTGCGTGCACCCCCCCATTCACACCCCCACACCAACAGATGAATTCCACAGGAAACACTGACTGTATCCACTGGTTCAATAAATAAATCATTCAGGAATATGAGATGCTTTTATCATGAAGTGTATAAACAATATTTATCTTTTATTCTTTTAGAGCGTATTGAAAAAGAAATTCAGGTTCTCAGGAAAATCGCAGCTTATCAGTTAATCGTTAATTGATAAGGTCAACCAACTAACGATTAATGAATTAATCATAATTGCATCCCTATCCTGGACTCATCGGGTCAATCAGGATGAATAGAGCGGGGGCGGGTCTTGAAAACCCCCAAAGACCAACCAAATGACAGGACTGGTGGCTTTCACTGGTGATTGGGTGAAACAGGGACAGGAGTTTTTTGTGCCTGGTCGTCCTCTGAAGGGTCGTTGGCCACGCCCAGATGTGCATCAGCCAGAAGCATGGTCTGTGTGGACCCTGCTAAGAAGCTCTGAACGGATCCAAAAAGGAGTCTGGAGGAGAGTCTGGAAAAGAGTCTGGAAAAGAGTCTGGAGCAGAGTCTGGAAGAGACTCTGGAAAAGAGTCTGGAAGAGAGTCTGGAGGAGAGTCTGGGAGAGAGTCTGGAAAAGAGTCTGGAGCAGAGTCTGGAAGAGACTCTGGAAAAGAGTCTGGAAGAGAGTCTGGAGGAGAGTCTGGGAGAGAGTCTGGAAAAGAGTCTGGAAGAGAGTCTGGAGCAGAGTCTGGAAGAGAGTCTGGAAAAGAGCCTGGAAAAGAGTCTGGAAAAGAGTCTGGAGGAGAGTCTGGAAAAGAGTCTGGAAGAGAGTCTGGAAGAGAGTCTGGAAGAGACTCTGGAAGAGACTCTGGAAAAGAGTCTGGAAAAGAGTCTGGAGCAGAGTCTGGAAGAGAGTCTGGAAAAGAGTCTGGAAGAGAGTCTGGAAAAGAGTCTGGAAAAGAGTCTGGAAAAGAGTCTGGAAAAGAGTCTGGAAGAGACTCTGGAAGAGAGTCTGGAAAAGAGTCTGGAAGAGAGTCTGGAGGAGAGTCTGGAGCAGAGTCTGGAAAAGAGTCTGGGAGAGAGTCTGGAAAAGAGTCTGGAAAAGAGTCTGGGAGAGAGTCTGGAAAAGAGTCTGGAAAAGAGTCTGGAGGAGAGTCTGGGAGAGAGTCTGGAAAAGAGTCTGGAAGAGAGTCTGGAAAAGAGTCTGGAAGAGAGTCTGGAAAAGAGTCTGGGAGAGAGTCTGGAAAAGAGTCTGGAAGAGAGTCTGGAAAAGAGTCTGGAAAAGAGTCTGGAGCAGAGTCTGGAAAAGAGTCTGGAAAAGAGTCTGGAAAAGAGTCTGGAAAGAGTCTGGAAGAGAGTCTGGAAAAGAGTCTGGAATAGAAAAAGGAGGAGGATTTGGATGCACTTTTCAGAAAGAAAAAATGGGCATGACACTTGCAATATTTCCAAAAAATATCTATCTTTCAAGTCTGGGTCAATGAATAATTTGCACCGCCATTTGAAAACTCACATTTATTGTTCTTGTTTTGAGGAGAATAAAATGTTATTTCATCAGAAAATATTTCATTTTCTTCTTCATTTTTATTCTACAGACTAGTCCACATAATGTACTGGGATGTTTTTGGTCCAGTTCCATCATTTGTCTAATGTCACCTCTCATGTCATGGATTTAACCCACACATCTGAACTAACCATTCTGTTTTATGGTAATGTCAATCATCACATGTAGCCTATTTAGTCATGAAAACACTGGTGTTTCAAAAGAATGCCAAAAACATAAAAGAGCCAGTCTGTTGAACGACTCTTTTCAGTGAACGACTCCTGATTGAACGACTCTCTTCAAAGAACCATCAGTCCCAGCACTAATTCCACAGCCTTGACTGTGGAATTTTTGCACTTGGTAAATTCGTCCCATGGGCTGGATTGGAACCTTTGGTGGAACCTTTGGCCCCTGGGACGCATGTTTGAGACCCCTGGTTTAGAGGATGTCCCATCCTAGTATTTGTCATCCTTGTGTTTGTGTTGTGTGTGTGTTGTGTTGGTGCGTGTGCAGTGCTCACGGCCCAGACGCTCGTATTCTGGAGGAGTCGCAGATGCCTCTGCTGGGTCAGCTGACGCTGCCTCAGATGCTGCACATCGCCGCTCAGATCGCCTCAGGTATGGTCTACCTGGCATCTCTGCACTTCGTCCACCGTGACCTGGCCACGCGGAACTGCCTGGTGGGGGAGGGGCTGGTGGTGAAGATCGGAGACTTCGGCATGTCCAGAGACATCTACAGCACCGACTATTACCGGGTACGTCAGAGGAGGAGGGGACGCAGAAGTCCCTGAGCTCAGGTACCGCTGTGCCGAGTTCAGAAGAGAAAACTCAACTAACCTGAAAACTAGCTGAATTAAACTAAACTAAACTAAACTAAGCTAAACTAAACTAAAGTAAAGTAAACTAACTAAATTAAACTAAACTAACGAAACTAAACTAAAATAAACTAAACTAGCTGAATTAAACTAAACTAACTAAAATAACTAAACTAAAGAAAAACTAGCTGAATTAAACTAAACTAATGAAACTAAACTAAAGTAAACAAACTAAACTAGCTAAATTAAACTAAACTAACTAAACTAAATTAAACTAAAGTAATGAAACTAACTAAAGTAAACTAGCTAAATTAAACTAAACTAACTGAACTAACTAAACTAAACTAGCTAAATTAAACTAAAGTAACGAAACTAACTAAACTAAAGTAAGTAAAGTAAACTAGCTAAATTAAACTAACTAAACTAATTAAACTAAACTAACTAAATTAAACTAAACTAATTAAACTAAACTACGTAAACTAACTAAATTAAACTAACTAAACAAAACTAACATAACTGAACTAACTAAAGTAAACCAACTAAATTAAAGTAAACGAATCAACTAAACTAGATAAATTAAACTAAACTAACTAAACTAACCTAAACTAAATTAAACTAAACTAACCAAACTAACCTAAACTAACTAAACTAAACTAACTCAATTAAACTAAATTAACCTAAACTAAATTAAACTCAGCTAAACTAAACTAAACTACAGTTAGTTTTTACAGCTTTAGTGGAACTGCATCACCGTAGGTTATCAGTTATACAGCGTTTCTTGAGATGTTGACTTAACTAAACTAAACTAGCTACACTAAACTAACTAAACTTAACTTAACTAAACTACAGTTAGCCCCTCCCCCTCCCAGCTGGATGGACACCCAGCCTGTCCATCAGCAGGAGTGTGGGTCCTTCTGACCTCGGGAGCGTCACACTTCTGCTGTGGACATGTGGTCATTCATAAGTGGACCCAGTGCGTCCAGTAAACGGACTGGTCTTCTGTGCAGGTGGTGGGACGGACGATGCTGCCCATCTCGCTGGATGCCCCCGGAGAGCATCATGTACAGGAAGTTCACCACAGAGAGCGACATCTGGAGCTTCGGCGTGGTCCTGTGGGAGATTTTCACCTACGGCAAACAGCCCTGGTACCAGCTGTCCAACAGTGAGGTGAGTGGACACACTAAAGACCCTGAAACTGTCCAACAGTGAGGTGAGTGGACACACTAAAGACACCTGAAACTGTCCAACAGTGAGGTGAGTGGACACACTAAAGACACCTGAAACTGTCCAACAGTGAGGTGAGTGGACACACTAAAGACACCTGAAACTGTCCAACAGTGAGGTGAGTGGACACACTAAAGACACCTGGAAGTGTCCAACAGTGAGGTGAGTGGACACACTAAAGACACCTGGAAGTGTCCAACAGTGAGGTGAGTGGACACACTAAAGACACCTGAACTGTCCAACAGTGAGGTGAGTGGACACACTAAAGACACCTGAAACGTGTCCAACAGTTGAGGTGAGTGGACACACTAAAGACACCTGAAACTGTCCAACAGTGAGGTGAGTGGACACACTAAAGACACCTGAAACTGTCCAACAGTGAGGGGAGTGGACACACTAAAGACACCTGAAACTGTCCAACAGTGAGGTGAGTGGACACACTAAAGACCCTGAACTGTCCAACAGTGAGGTGAGTGGACACACTAAAGACACCTGAAACTGTCCAACAGTGAGGTGATTGGACACACTAAAGACCCTGAAACTGTCCAAACAGTGAGGTGAGTGGACACACTAAAGACACCTGAAACTGTCCAACAGTGAGGTGAGTGGACACACTAAAGACACCTGAAACTGTCCAACAGTGAGGTGAGGGACACACTAAAGACACCTGAAACTGTTCCAACAGTGAGGGTGAGTGGACACACTAAAGACACCTGAACCTGTCCAACAGTGAGGTGAGTGGACACACTAAAGACACCTGAAACTGTCCCAACAGTGTGGTGAGTGGACACACTAAAGACACCTGAAACTGTCCAACAGTGAGGTGAGTGGACACACTAAAGACACCTGAAACTGTCCAACAGTGAGGTGAGTGGACACACTAAAGACACCTGGAAGTGTCCAACACATCTAAGGCTCCGTTCACAGCAGGTCTGAACGCAACAGTTTGGATTTTTTGGGTAAATCAGATTTTTTTTGTGTGTTGGTTCATATTCTACATTAAGTGCGACTTCTATCAGTTTTGAGTCTGAACTGAATGTGACCCTGAAGTGACCCACATGCACTAAAGAGGTCCTGAAGTGGCCCACATGCACTAAAAAGGTCCTGAAGTGACCAACATGGACTAAAGAGGTCCTGAAGTGACCCACATGGACTAAAGAGGTCCTGATGGAATACCAGACCACACAGACACACACTGTGTTTACAGAAGGAAATATGGTCTTCCTCTGCTCCGACCAACAACTGGGACGTTTATCGCATTTTAATGACGTAAAGGTCGGATAAATGTGACCTGGACGTCACATTGAAAATATCAGATCTGCATCAGATTTAGGACCACATGTGAAAGTGGTCCAGGTCAGATTTAGGACCACATATGAAAGTGGTCTGGGTCAGATTTGAAAAAAATAGGATCTGGGCCCCATTGACCTGTAGCCTGAGGTTTTCCCATGAGGTTGAGCTGCATCAGCCCCAAAGGAGATGCAGATGTTCACCACAGATGTTCACCACAGATGTTCATTACAGATGTTCATTACAGATGTTCATTACAGATGTTCATTACAGATGTTCACCACAGATGTTCATTACAGATGTTCACCATAGATGTTCACCACAGATTTTCACCACAGATGTTCACCACAGATGTTCACCACAGATGTTCATTACAGATGTTCATTACAGATGTTCACCACAGATGTTCATTACAGATGTTCACCATAGATGTTCACCACAGATTTTCACCACAGATGTTCACCACAGATGTTCACCACAGATGTTCATTACAGATGTTCATTACAGATGTTCACCACAGATGTTCATTACAGATGTTCACCATAGATGTTCACCACAGATTTTCACCACAGATGTTCACCACAGATGTTCACCACAGATGTTCATTACAGATGTTCACCACAGATGTTCATTACAGATGTTCACCATAGATGTTCACCACAGATTTTCACCACAGATGTTCACCACAGATGTTCACCACAGATGTTCACCACAGATGTTCACCACAGATTTTCACCACAGATGTTCACCACAGATGTTCACCACAGATGTTCATTACAGATGTTCACCACAGATGTAGGCAGGAGAGCAGAAACCACAGCAGCAGGTCCAGAGCTGATCCAAGGTAAACCTGTGAGGAGATAAAACAGAGAGTCCAGAGAAGAAGGAGAGACAGGAACATGTGTTCACTGGGATGTAAATAAAGAGAAGAGGAGCAGAGAGGAGGACAGACAGGAGGAGGAGCAGAGAGGAGGAGCCTAGAGGAGGACAGACAGGAGGAGAGAGGAGGAGAGTATATCCTGCTGAGTCTAATCTCAGTCTAGTCTATCTGAGCTGAACTCAGATCAGTCTGATTCATCTAGTCCTGGTTCTAGTCAGTCTCTGGTCCTGGTTCTAGTCAGTTTCTGGTCCTGGTTCTAGTCAGTCTCTGGTCCTGGTTCTAGTCAGTCTCTGGTCCTGGTTCTAGTCAGTTTCTGGTCCTGGTTCTAGTCAGTCTCTGGTCCTGGTTCTAGTCAGTGTCTGGTCCTGGTTCTAGTCAGTCTGTGGTCCTGGTTCTAGTCAGTCTGTGGTCCTGGTTCTAGTCAGTTTCTGGTCCTGGTTCTAGTCAGTTTCTGGTCCTGGTTCTAGTCAGTGTCTGGTCCTGGTTCTAGTCAGTGTCTGGTCCTGGTTCTAGTCAGTTTCTGGTCCTGGTTCTAGTCGGTCTCTGGTCCTGGTTCTAGTCAGTGTCTGGTCCGGTTCTAGTCAGTCTCTGGTCCTGTTCTAGTTAGTCTCTGGTCCTGGTTCTAGTCAGTTTCTGGTCCTGGTTCTAGTCAGTTTCTGGTCCTGGTTCTAGTCAGTTTGTGGTCCTGGTTCTAGTTGGTCTCTGGTCCTGGTTCTAGTCAGTGTCTGGTCCTGGTTCTAGTCAGTGTCTGGTCCTGATTCTAGTCAGTGTCTGGTCCTGGTTCTAGTCAGTCTGTGGTCCTGGTTCTAGTCAGTTTCTGTTCCAGGTTCTAGTCGGTCTCTGGTTCTAGTCAGTCTCTGGTCCTGGTTCTAGTCAGTTTCTGGTCCTGGTTCTAGTCAGTCTCTGGTCCTGGTTCTAGTCAGTGTCTGGTCCTGATTCTAGTCAGTTTCTGGTCCTGGTTCTAGTCAGTCTGTGGTCTTGGTTCTAGTCAGTCTGTGGTCCTGGTTCTAGTCAGTCTCTGGTCCTGGTTCTAGTCAGTTTCTGTTCCTGGTTCTAGTCGGTTCTGGTCCTGGTTCTAGTCAGTTTCTGGTCCTGGTTCTAGTCAGTGTCTGGTCCTGATTCTAGTCAGTTTCTGGTCCTGGTTCTAGTCAGTCTGTGGTCCTGGTTCTAGTCAGTGTCTGGCCCTGATTCTAGTCAGTTTCTGGTCCTGGTTCTAGTCAGTCTGTGATCCTGGTTCTAGTCAGTTTCTGGTCCTGGTTCTAGTCAGTCTGTGGTCCTGGTTCTAGTCAGTCTGTGGTCCTGGTTCTAGTCAGTCTCTGGTCCTGGTTCTAGTCGGTCTCTGGTCCTGGTTCTAGTCAGTTTCTGGTCCTGGTTCTAGTCAGTGTCTGGTCCTGGTTCTAGTCAGTGTCTGGTCCTGGTTCTAGTCGGTCTCTGGTCCTGGTTCTAGTCAGTTTCTGGTCCTGGTTCTAGTCAGTGTCTGGTCCTGGTTCTAGTCAGTGTCTGGTCCTGGTTCTAGTCAGTCTGTGGTCCTGGTTCTAGTCAGTCTGGTCCTGGTTCTAGTCAGTCTGTGGTCCTGGTTCTAGTCAGTCTGTGGTCCTGGTTCTAGTCAGTTTCTGGTCCTGATTCTAGTCAGTTTCTGGTCCTGGTTCTAGTCGGTCTCTGGTCCTGGTTCTAGTCAGTGTCTGGTCCTGGTTCTAGTCGGTCTCTGGTCCTTCGTGGACTCCTTTGGTCTGGTTCTAGTTCAGTTCCACAGATGGAAAAGGCCGTTCTGTGAACCTGTTTAATGTCAGACTGAAATGACAAATCGGATCTAAAATAAGGACTAGATTCATCACAGTGGTTTAGGTCTCCATGGTAACACCATCCATGGTGACTTTTTCACTGGACACTGTATCCCATAATAATTTTAGGTCCAAACACACTGTATATCACATGACATGAACGTTCAGATGTGGGAGGGGTTTTTGTGAAGAAAGCCGTCTGCGTGTCTAAGGTCTACACCAGTGGTTCTCAAATGGGGGTACGCGTACCCCTGGGGGTACGTGAGATTTTAAAATCTATTTAAAAAGTAGCATCCATGCAAAAATCAGTTAAAAATAATTATTAAATTAATTAAATATTTCAGGAAATATATAAGTGTGATAAAATGAGTTTTATTTTCAGTCGGCTGTTTCAGTTTCATCCTCCTAAAACCCAGATCCCCCCCCCCCCCCCCCCCCCCCCCCCCCCAGACCAGAATGGTTCCGCCCACCTGTCATATGCCACCGTAGCATCACCTATCAATCACCTGAAAACTCAAACAATGGAGACGTGGTTGAAGTGTGATTCTTTTTGAGAACAGATCTGTACTCTGATCCCACAGGAGGACACTTTATGTGATGATTATTTTTATGTGCACTAATCTTCATTTATAAGTAGTTAATTATTTCTTTCTTTGTTAGTTATATTTTCTTATTTCCAAATAGTTCCAGACAGACCACTACAATGGAGTTCCACAGTTTAAGAAATCACACACTGATGGCAGCACTCTGTTTGAAGTCTTTTTTTTTTTTACCCAAAATGCTTTGCGCTGGTTAGGGGGTACATGACTGAGAACAGGTTGAGAACCGCTGGTCTACATGTCTAAATGTCTTGCTGTTTGTCACTGTGGACAGTTTAGTATTTCAGTTTACCCAGATTTCCTGTTAGACGCCAGAATTATTTTTGGCATTAGCGTAGATGAATTTGATCTCCAAACCTCGGCACACGAAACTCAAACACTATCTGAGCGGTGAAGAAACACCGAGGAGAGTGAGGACGAGGACGGAGAGGGTGAGGACCAGTGGGACGGGTTTTCAGATGGACCCTTAAAGACCCAAACCTCCACCTTTAACCCTTAAAGACCCAAACGTCCACCTTTAACCCTTAAAGACCCAAACGTCCACCTTTAACCCTTAAAGACCAAAACATCCACCTTTAACCCTTACAGACCCAAACAGCCACCTTTAACCCTTAAAGACCTAAACGTCCACCTTTAACCCTGAAAAACCCAAACATCCACCTTTAACCCTTAAAGACCAAAACGTCCACCTTTAACCCTTAAATACCCAAATGTCCACCTTTAACCCTTAAAGACCAAACGTCCACCTTTAACCCTTAAAACCCAAAACATCCACCTTTAACCCTTAAAGACCAAAACGTCCATTAACCCTTAAGACCCAAATGTCCACCTTTAACCCTTAAAGACCCAAACGTCCACCTTTAACCCTTAAAAACCCAAACATCCACCTTTAACCCTTAAAGACCAAAACGTCCACCTTTAACCCTTAAAAACCAAAACATCCACCTTTAACCCTTAAAGACCAAAACGTCCACCTTTAACCCTTAAAGACCCAAACGTCCACCTTTAACCCTTAAAGACCCAAACATCCACCTTTAACCCTTAAAAACCCAAACAACCACCTTTAACTCTTAAAACCCAAACAACCACCTTTAAGTCTTAAAAACCCAAACATCCACCTTTAACCTTTAAAGACCCAAACATCCACCTTTAACCTTTAAAGACCCAAACATCCACCTTTAACCCTTAAAGACCCAAACATCCACCTTTAACCCTTAAAAACCAAACATCCACCTTTAACCCTTAAAGACCCAACATCCACCTTTAAACCCTTAAAAACCCAAACATCCACCTTAACCCTTAAAGACCTAAACGTCCACCTCTTAAGTACAGCATAAAATGACATGAAAAATATTTACATTCACAAACTATTTTCTGTCCAAAAAAATGCAGATGACTTGAACACATCAGAACCTGAAGTGTGTTCTAGAAGTCAGTGTCATTGTACCAGTATTCTGCCTTTTCCTAAATGTTCTACTGGGATGTTCAAATGGACATATTTAAATGATAAACTGAGACAGAATATTGTTAAAATTGCACGTATTTTAGGTAATAAGTGCAAGTTTTAAAAGCTTATTTTACCCTAATTTACTTTTCTTTTCCGATGTTTAACACTTTTTATCCCCCAAAACATTCTTCAATAAATTAAATGGCATCTTATCAACTTTTATTTGGAATGGCCATGGCAGCCTTCATCAGCCTAAAGGTTTAGATCAGGGCTGTCCTAGTCATGTTAGTTCAGTTCCACTTTCAGCTCCATTTGATCTGCAGTGGGCCCAACCTGGAAAATAAAAACTGAATGATATAGAAATAATGTCAACTCCAAACTTTCCTCTATGTTTTAGAGCGAAAAAAGTAAATCTACATTATGAACAGGTTTACATCTATAAACTATCCTTTCAAACAATGTGAATAACATGAACAAACTGAAGAAAATCAGTGTAATTTGAACACTATTCTGCCTCAGTTTATCATTTCCACATGTACATTAGAACTGACAGATCACAGTGGATCTACAAACACACACAACATTTAATAACAGACAGAATATTGTTCAAATTGTACTGACTTCTCTTAAGACATTTCAGGTTGTTCATATTTTTTGCAAAATTAAACTGTTTTAGTGTAAATACATGAAAATATTTACATTTACACATAGAAACATTGTCAGTTGTCATTATTTCTCTGTTATTCTGATAGTATTGGACTGGTCCTGCCCACTTCAGACTGAATTGGTCTGAATGTGGAACCTGAACTAAAAGGACTGTTCATATCTTAGCGCAATTTTTTCATTTCACAAATTCATCCAGGGCGGACTGGACTCTTTTGTGGGCCGGATTTGGCCCCCGGGCCACATGTTTGACACCTGTGCTTTGGAGGAACAGCTGTTCCAATGTGGTCTATTATCTTTGGGCTGTGAATATACGTCCAGAGTTCCACTGGCTTTATGAAGATCAGGAGCTGATGTGTTGTCATGGTTACAAGTGGAAGCAGCATCTCGTGGCCCGTCCTCTGTTTCAGCTCTAGTTTTTTTAAATACACTTCCTCCAGCTGATGATGCTTAGAACACTATTGTGAAAAGGACTGTTCAAATGATCTTATTGACAAATATCAAATCTAACACAGAGATGTTTTCCGTTCTTTACAGATTTGTGACTTTATTTCCAAAATGATGCTTCGTTTCCTAATGCTCCAGCAAAAAAATCCATGTGACTCAATTTTAGAACGTCCCCAAGCAACTGAAGGCAACAGGTGTCAAACATGTGGCCTGGGGCCAAAACCGGCCCACAAAGGGT
>NC_043972.1:60703007-60787620 GCF_902148855.1 Sphaeramia orbicularis
AAAAGGCTGGAACCCACTGCAGGTGGAGAAGGACGGAAACGCACGCACCCGTTACCATCCAACACACACGTATCCCCCGCACGAATTGCACGTGTGCGGCTGAGTAACCCCCACCCCCCAACTGGTGAAACGCACGTGCATCACCCCCCCCCTCCCCATTCCACACCACCACATGAACAGATGAATTCCACAGGAAACACTGACTGTATCCAATGGTTCAATGAATCAATCATTCAGGAATATGAAATACTTTTATCATGAAGTATAGAAACAATATTTAACTTTTATTCTTATATTATATTGAAAGAGAAATTCAGGTTCTCAGGAAAATCACCGCTTATCAATTAATCATTAATTGATCAATAAGGTCAACCAACTAATGATTAATGGATTCATCGATCATGTGCATCCCTAGTTAATAGTGTTCAAGCTTAACCCGTACAAAAGGCTTGTGTAGTCCATGTATTTTTACATGTATTTATATAGGACTCATACAGGTACTGTCATATCCACCGACCCACTGGGGGTGGGGTGTGGGTGGGGGGGGGGGGGGGGGGGAGGTCACATTTGAACTGATGCTCAGGTTGGTTTCAGCCCCACACTGAACCACAGACACTAACACACTGACTTCAGCTTCTGCTTCTACCATGATTCCAGCTTTGAACTTGGGTTCAGGGTTCCAGTTCCATGGACGGGGGGGGGGGGGGGGGTTAAAAGGGTCCAATAAAAGACCCTCAGTCCTCTGGTCCGTTCAGATACCACTGTCAGCTGACGTCATTAGGCTAATGCTGCTAAACCTTAGAGCAGGGCTGTCAAACCCATGTTAGTTCAGTTCCACATTCCCCTCAGTATGATCTGCAGTGGGCCGAACCAGTGAAAGAATAACAGTGAAAAAAGTTCAATGACATTATGATAATGTTTTACATCTACAAAGTTTCCTTCAAAATCTGAATAACATGAACAACTTGAAATGTCTTAAGAAAAACAAGTGTGATTTTAACAATATTCTGCCTCAGTTTATCAGTTTATCATTTATACACGTGTGTTAAAAATTACATTATTATTACAAATACACAAAACATTTAGTAACAGGCAGAATATTGGTAAAATTGCATTTACCAATATACAATAAGAGTGAATGGTTGGATGTGAATGAATATTTTACATAGATGGAGTTATAAATATGCATTTTGTACTGTTTTTTAATGTTTCAGTTTTAATTAACGTCTGGGGTTTTTTTTGTTTTGTTTTGTTTTTTTTTAATGATAACTTCAGCCTGCCCAGGGACTACAGGTGGAAATTACCACTGGTGCTAGAACCTGGCACACTACATCTGTCCTTTTTAAGGTTAATGTATAATGTGCATTGATCCTGTCTAAATAAATCAATAAAATTAAATGAAAATGGAACTTCTCTTTAGACATTGTTCATATTTGTTCAGTTTATTCACGTTTTTGTAAAGGATAATTTGTTAATGCACACAGTTTCATGTCATTTTACTTTTTACACTAAAACAAAGATAAAAATAGGCTGTTGTCATTTATAGGATATTATGATACTATTTTACTGCTTCTGACCCAACTGAGATCTAATTGGTCTGTATGTGGAGCCTGAATTAAAATGATTTTTTACACCACTGATTGTAATATCTTCAGTGTAATTTTTGTATTTCACAAATTCATCCCACAGGCCGGATTTGGCCGCATGTTGGACACCTGTGCTTTAGAGGAAACTCAATCCCATTGGCAGTAAAAGCGCTCGTAGACGCTGAACCCCACTCACTTTTATGGCGACCAGCATCTTGTCGTTGTCTGGGCTGAGGTTGGCGCACTCGGCCAGGTAGACTTTTCCAAAGGCTCCTTCACCCAGCTCCCACTTCAACACGATGTCCTGCCTTTTAATGTGCTGGACACCTGAGGGCAGACAGAACACATGAGTGTGAGCACGTCTGTTAGTCTACGAACAGCTGAAGAGAGACGCACTGGTGTCAACAGCAAAGACAGACGGGCTCACATCTGACGTCACAGTTTTCAACTCAGACACTTAGAAGTTCCCTCTGAACCGTTTAAACTGATGCTTCGTAGAATGATGTGAGAGCAGGTTTGTGTGTGAACACCACCTAAAGCAGGGCTGTCAAACATGGGGCCCGGGGCCCAAATGCGGCCCACCAAAGGTTCCAGTCTGACCCCTGGGATGAATTTACAAAGTGTAAAAGTTTTACAGTCCAGGCTGTGGAACTCATTTTAGTTGCGGTTCCACATACAGACCAATATGATCAAACAATAACACAATAACCATAAATAATGACAGATACAAATTTTCTTTGTGAAAATTATGTAGAAAAAAATTAAGTGAAAAAATAACATCAGACTGTGAAAATATTAACATTACAAAACTATTCTTTCACAATAAAATGCAAATAAATACATAAATAAAAACAAAGATGAACAACCTGAACTGTGCAGTTTGAACAATATTCTGCCTGTTATTAAATGTTTGGTGCATTTATGGATCCACTGTGATCTGGAGTTGTGTTCATAATAATAACAGATGGAATATTGTAGAAACTGTTCAAATTTTGTTCCAAACTCCAAAATTTGAACAATATTCTGCCTGTTCCCAAATGTTTATGGAACACTGTGTGTAAATGTACATGTAGAAATAAGAAGTCCAGGCAGAATAGTGTTCAAATTACACTAATTTTTCAAATGAAATTTCTGTGTTTTCAGGTTATTCACATCTTTTTTGGAAAATGTAAATATTTTCATAATCTAACTGGGTTTTTTTGTACTAAAACAAAAATAAAAACTTGGATTTGTCATTATTTATAGGTTATTATGTTATTATTTTACTGGTTCTGGCCCACTGCAGATCAAACTGGGCTGAATGTGGAACTGAACTAAAAGGAGTTTGACAGTCCTGGTTTAGAACATGTAGAAGTCCTCCAGGTGCATTGTGGGTAGGACATCTGTCTGTATTATTTGTTCTTGGGTCGTTCCATAAATGTTGCTGTGATCAGAACAGATTGGTTGTAGGCGTTGCTGTTGTTGGGCCTAAGCCCCGCCTCCTCAGCCAGTTTATGGTGAAGCTGTTCCTTTAACACCAGACACATACAGACGACACATCAGCCACTGAAACCTGCTTCAGGTTTGGTCAGTCACATTATAGTAAATAACACTGTGCCTACAAATAATGACAACTTCACATTTGTTTTTGTTTTAGTGCAAAAAACAACAAATTGTGAAACTCTTTCCATTTCCAAACTCTCCTGTACCAATAAAATGTGACTAACCTGAACAAACGTGTCCAACCTGAAATGTCTGTATTAAATTCAGTCCAGTTTGAACTCTTTTCTTCCTGTTCCTCAGTGTTTAGTGTCTTTGGAGATCTGATCCAGAATGCACATGGACTAATGAGAAGTGGAGGAAGAAGACTGAGAAAATTACACTGATTTTTCTGAAGAAATTTCAGTTTTTTCAGGTTATTCACATCTTTTTGGTTTGGATAGTTTATAAAAGTAAGTATTTTCATAATTTAATGGGTTTTTTTGCACTAACACACAGACATAAATGTGCAGTTGTCATTCTTTCTGGGTTCTTCTGTTCTTTTCCTGGTTGGTCCACTGCAGATCAGATCAGACTGAATGTGGAACCTGACAGAACAGGAGTTTGAGAACCCAGGGTTAAAGTCTGATCGACCGCAGACCAGTTCGGTGTCGCTCTCATCATGTTTGTGTCCCTCCTCCAAACTTGGTTCAGAAAGAAACAGCTGCATTATTTCCGTCTAGTCTGGTTTTAACCCTTTCATGCATGAATTATGAAAACCTTTTTCGAGATTTGTTGTTTCCTGAGTGTTTTTATTTATCGTTAGGCCTGAAAAAAACAATGCAATTGAATTTGTTTTATGAACCAATTTTTCGTGGACTTGCAAAAATGTCACTATGCATTTAATTTTTTGAAGCAAAGAAACATGTATTTATTGATATAGTGCGTGAAAACTATGAAATAAAAACATTTTTAATACTGCTAATCTGATGTTTTCTCACATTTTAACATACTCTAATACTAGTCACTACTCACTTCATGGAGATGATAATAATAATAATAATAATAATAATAATAATAATAATAATAATAATAATAATAATAATAATATGCTCTAATAACTATAACAAGCACTTGATTTACACTCAAACTCAAAATGTTACTGCAGATCAGGTTAGTTACAGTAATGGTCTAAACTGATGCACTACTGTTGTTCATGCTGCTACTGAAACACACTGCTGTTTTTATTCTGGTTTAACATGCTGCTCATTTCTAATCCTGCACTGTAGTATTTATGCATATTTTTTCATTATTTATTTTTAGGTTTTACTGTTATTATCAGATTTTATTATTATCTTTAATACAGGATTAATTTTATAGGTTTTTTACCATGTACATTGCTGGGCCTGAGAACTGATTTCATTCATGTACACACTAGGGATGTAACAATATGAAAATTTCATATCACGGTTATTGTGACCAAAATGATCACAGTTATCATTATTATTGTGGTATTGTTGAATTTGTGCTCAAAATGTTCAAAAAGTACTAATACACACACTGAAATAATTTAACCAAGTTGTATTTTGACAAAAAAAATAAAAATAAAAAATAAATGAATAAAATAACAGTCCCAATGTCCCTTCTGTGTCAGAAACATTCAAATATTAACCCTTAGTGGTCTGAGCCTATTTTGTCTGTTTTTCAGTCCTTCTGATTTGGCCTTTATATACTATAGAAACAAATGTTTACTATACCCATGTTTGGGATCTGTTTTTTCAGCACAACTTCATTTATATCATCTGTCTGTTATTTTTCACTTTAACCTACTATAAAAACAGAAGAGGCCAGAAAACACAAAAAATATATAAAATCCAATTTTAAAACTGTATATAATTCATTGTATAAATAACACACAGAGCTTAACGAACCTTTTCAAAGACTTTAAAAGTGAATATTGGTTCCAAATATTACGTATAGAAAATTAAAATTGTAATAAATTAAAACTATACTCAAATATTTGACATAAAAGCAGATCTTTACATAGGGTTTTTCTCCGGAAAAATGCGGTAATCAAACACAGTTATCATAATAATTAGAATTTAAACGGTAATACTAACCGTCTGCAGTTTTACCGCCGTTTATTGTTACACCGGTAATCATTACATCCCTAGTATACACTACATGTAATGACAATAAAAGTGAACCTTGAACCTTAAATCTCAGTGTATTATGGGATGGTGCATAAGTGTCCACTGTGTCGGCTGATATGGAACTAAAACAATAAAACCCATGAATATATGAGAGAACAGTGGAGAAGAACTGACCACTGGAGTGACCACTGGAGTGACCACTGTCATGAAAGGGTTAAAGCAGTGAAAAACAGTCCAGTGGGCGTGCCCACTGAGGCCTGGCTGTTTTCTGATTGGACTTATTCATATTAGGGTCCACGCTAACAGGACACTCACACATGTCTTTGTCCTTGATGATGCCGCAGAAGTACTGTGGATTCTCTACGAAGCTGGATAAGCCAGAGTCTTCATCTGAGGAGGGCGGGCTGGTTCCAAAGTTCATAAAACGAAGCGACACGGCCAGGTCGTCTTCAGCGCCCAAAACTGATGAACCTAATGAAACAGGAGGGATGTAAACAGCAGAACGCAGACGTGCGCAACAACACCTAATCAGCCTGCACGTTCATGATTGCACTGTTCATCAGAAGGAGCAATTCACAGCCCATTCCCCCTCAGCCAATCCACATTCTCTGCTGCTAACTTGGTTGCACATTTGTTGGTGCCATGGCGACAGACCATGACAAGCGCCAATAATCACCATCATCAACCGCAGGGCAATCAGGCCACATTGAACTGGAAAAGGAGCGCAGAAGAAGTCTGCATGGTGGGAAACCACGACTGAAACAGCAGGGGTTAAAAACAGAGAGAGGACCGAAGAGGAAGGGCCCAGTCTGCACTGGAAACCAGAACACACACACATACACACACACACACACACACACACATATACACATGTACACACACACACACACACAAACACACATATACACATGTACACACACACACACACACACACACACACACTCAAACACACACATATACACATGTACACACACACATACACATGTACACACACACACACACACACGCACACACACACACACACACACACACACAAACACACACACATACATGTACACATGTACACACACACACATATACACACACACACACACACAAACACACACATAACATGTACACACACACACACACACACACACACACAACACACATATACACATGTACACACACACACACACAACACACACAAATACACATGTACACACACACACACGTACACATACACACACACATACATGTACACACACACACACACAAACACACATATACACATGTACACACACACACACAAAACACACATATACACATGTACACACACACACACACATGTACACATACACACACATACATGTACACACACACACACACACACAAACATACACACACACTCAAACACACACACATATACACATGTACACACACACATACACATGTACACACACACACACACACACGCACACTCACACACACACACACACACATATACACATGTACACATGTACACACACACACATATACACACACAAACACAAACATACACACAAACACACATATACACATGTACACACACACACACACCCACGCACACTCACACACACACACACAAACACACACACATATACACATGTACACATGTACACACACACACATATACACACACAAACACAAACATACACACAAACACACATATACACATGTACACACACACACACACACCCACGCACACTCACACACAAACACACACACATATACACATGTACACACACACACACCCACGCACACTCACACACACACACACACACACACACAAACACACACACATATACACATGTACACACACACACATATACACACACAAACACAAACATACACACAAACACACATATACACATATACACAAACACACACACATATACACAAACACACACACACACACCTATACACACACAAACACACACACACATACACACACAAACACACACACACACATACACAAACACATACACACACACATATGCAAACACAAACACACGCAAATACACAAACACACACACATATACACAAACACACACACATACACAAACACACACACACACATACACATAAACACAAACACACATATACACACACATACACGCACACACACATAAGCACACACAAACACATACACACACATACACAAACACACACACATACACATATACACAAACACACATATACACACACATAAGCACACACACACACACACATACACACACACACATATACACAAACACACACACACTCATATATGCACACACACACAAGCACAGACAAACATATACACACACATATATATATATGTATACACACACACACACACACATACACAAACACACACACACTCAAATACACACATACACATGCACAAACACACACCCCAGAGTCCATGATGGAAGAGAATGGAAAAAAAAGAGCAGAGTACAGAGGGAGGGAAAGAAGGAGGAAGGACGATAATACTGGAAGGACTCAGAGCAACTGTGTGTGTGTGTGTGCGTGTGTGTGTGTGTGTGTGTGTGTGTGTGTGTGAGTGTGTGTGTGTGTGTGTGTGTGTGTGTGTTGGGGTGGGGTTCAAGTGGGCCTGTATCCAATGGACAATAGTCCTGGTGGGTTCAAAGCCCAGTCCTGGTACCACATTGGACTTCACCCTTGGCCCACTCACACTTTTGAGCACTGAGGGTCAAACCGGCCTTCTCAATGCAGGTCAGGACTTGGCTCAGGTGTTGGAGATGGTCCTCCCAGGTATGACTGAAGATGACGACGTCATCAAGGTAAGCAGCGCTGAAGGATTCAAGGCCTCTGAGGACAGCATCCATCAGCCTTTGAAACGTTGCAGGCGCTCCATGCAGTCCAAATGGCATCACTGTAAACTGATACAGTCCTGATGGGTACGGAAGGCGGTATACTGCTTTGACTCTCCTCCAGTGGAATCTGCCAATAGCCTTTACAAAGGTCCAGCGTGGTTATGTACTTGGCAGTCCCACACGCTCCACCAGGTCGTCTATGCGAGGCATGGGGTAAGCGTCAAAGCAGGATACTGCATTAACCTTCCTAATCGATACAGGGTCGTTGAGAGCCATCCTTCTTAGGCACCATCACCATGGGACTGGACCACTCACTCTTAGATGGCTCGATCACCCCGTGTTCAAGCATCTTCTGGACCTCATCTTTCAGAGATCCACCAATGTTCTGGAATGGTACGGCCTGACGAATGGGAGGGGTGTCTGCTTTTTGAAGACGGATGGTGTGTTGGATCACTGATGTCCCCCTGGACCCTCTCGGAATAACCCAGGCATCCCCTGGAACAGCTTCTGCAACTCCTGTTGGTGTTGTGAGGGTAGATGCTCCAAGTGGGGTTTTTTGGCTGGAGGAGTTGGTGCAGTTAGAGTCATACTCACCATCCCCTTGACCTGATGCACTAGCAACACTCTGGAAGGTGGACTCTCACGTTCCTTCCACCTTTGAGCAGGTTGATGGTAGACCTGGGATGCCTTCCCCTTGTCTGGGTGAGCCACCTCATACGTCACTGGTCCCATCCTCCTCAGCACCTTACAAGGCCCCTGCCATTAGCCAACAGTTTGTTTGTGCTAGTGGGGAGTAAGATAAGGACTTTTTGACCAGGTGTCAGCTCCCTCTGTCGAGCCCTCTTGTCATACCAACACTTCTGGTCCTGCTGCGCCCTCTCCAGGTTAACCCGGGCCTCTTCACAGTACTTCTCAAGGCGTTCATGCATCTGGAGTACGTAGGACACGATTCCCTCTGGCGCTGGTTCCTTGCTTGCCTCCCACTCCTTCCTCAGAAGATCCAAAGGCCCTTGTCCATAAAGGAGCTCAAATGGAGAGAAACCAGTTGATGCTTGAGGCACCTCCCTGTAGGCAAACAAGACAAATGGTAACCACTTGTCCCAATCACGGCCAGTATCAGAACAAACTTACGTAGCATCTGCTTTAGTGTTTGGTTGAATCGCTCAACCAAGCCATCAGTCTGTGGATGGTATGGAGTTGTCCGAATGCCTTTGATGCCAGCTCCTTCTGCAGTTACTTCATTGTACCAGAGGTGAAGTTTGTAGCCCTGGTTGGTGATGATCTCATCTGGCACTCCAACACGGGAGGAAAAGCTGGACAAGTGCATTAATTATCCCTGGTGTCTTTATGCTTCTGAGAGGAAACGCTAATGGGAATTGTGTGGCATAGTCACAGATCACCAGTATATACTTGGTTAACCAGAAACTGCTCTTTCCAGAGGACCAACCACATCATGGCTATCCGGCGGAAGGGGTACTGATGATAGGTATGGGTTTAATGGAGCTGCTTGGATTTACTGTGTGTGGTGACCTAACACCTGGGCCGTGGTGCAGAACTGTTTAACATCATTAAACATTGTTGGCCAATAAACCGTGACCCCAACCTCATGTATGTTTCTGCAGCCCTAGATGGCTGCCCAGGGTACTGTATGTGCCAGATGTAAGACAAGAGGCCTACAACTGGTTGGTACCACTAAGCATTTACGTACTCACCCACTGCATACAGAATGTCATTTTTCAACCATAAACCTTGGACCAGAGCCTCATTCCCCTCCCCATCCCGAGCGAGCTTGGCTGCTTCTAAACCGGTGGTGGGCTTTCGCTCCTTGACCCATGTGCGGATGTCAGGTGGGAACACTCACAAGCTGCTCCAACACGATGGTTTCCCGATGTCCTCCATGCTGCACTGGTCTGGCTTGATCCAACGATGATACAGGCCTTTCAAGCGTTGGTAGGTCTTGGTTGGCGCCTCCCCCTGGAGTACAGCTAGGTCCCTGAAGCGCTGGCGATAGGTCTCTGCAGAAATGTCAAACTTGGCGAGCAGGGCTTGTTTAAGGTCTGGGTAGGAGTCAGACTGCTTTTGATCCATGGCTGAATAGGACTCCAATGCCTTTCCCGTCAGTAAAGCCACAAGTCTGTAGGCCCACTCAGTCTCTGGCCACCCCCAGGTTTTGCCAATCCGCTCAAAGCGGAGAGGGAAATTTTCAGTGTCCTCACCAAACTGGAAGAGAAGCAACTTGGGGTCCTTCCGTGGAGCTGGAACTGGTGGCTGCGGAGTGGGGAGTTCTACTAGAGAGGCAGTGCTCCCTGCTCTGGAACTGTCACAGGGTCTTGGTGTCGGTGGTTGACCGGAAGCTTGGATAGCTGTCCGAAGGTCTCGGATTTCCCTATGAGCGCTTCTTCTCTGTCCCTCTGAGCACCCATAAACTGGCGTAGCATAGCGACCATCTCCTGCGATGATGATTCTGCATAGGGAGGCTGGGTTGTGGGACTCCCCCTTCCTCCTCGGTTTCCCATTCAGGACCTGGTTAGCGGTCGCACTTCTGGTTTGGGTTTCCTTTGCCCCCACCAGCGGATCTTTCGGGTCGCCATCCCACCACTGCCACCAAATGTCACACTTCAACCTGAAGTGAGGGTAGGTTGCTGAAAGGCTGCGTGGAAAAAGTCTAATCTGGTTTTAAAACTAAAGCAAAAACAACAAGACAAAGTCCATTTGATTCAAACAAAAAAGGTGAAGAGCTTTAATGCCCTTAAGTGCATCCAAGGAAATAAGCACAAAATGGTAATAAAACATAACACAGGTCTGCACAGCGCCCAGCCCTTCTCTAACTGTCCTAAGCAATGTCAGACCCCCCCATTTAACGGCTAGGCCCCTCCCACTGGACCATACCATTTGTAATTGGCACTAATTAAACATTTCATCTCACTACATATATTATTTACATAGTTAAATCACAAAACAATTTATGTGTTTTTAAAAAACCATCAAAAGAGCCATCTTATTAGCTATAGCATTTAGAGTCTGGTTTTGACCGACTGTATATAAAGTGTCATGAGATAACTTTTTTGTTGCGATCTGGCGCTATATAAATAAAATTTGACTGATTGAGTGATTTAATTGGTTTTCCCCTGTAAGTCGCTTTAGAAAAAAGCATCTGCCAAATGCATAAACATAAACATTTACACACTCTCTTTAATACTCAGAAAAACCTGGTCTGGTGCAGTGTGACAGGCTGAGCCTGTTTCCCTCGTTAAACTCAGGCACTATAAAGGCAGCCTGATGCTCCCTTTGGGTCCTTTTCCACTGCCCAGAACCAGGAAGTACTATGGTAAGTAAAGGAAAAAACATAATTAGGAACAAAATTTCACATATAGAATCTAACATAATTAAAGACCTAATCAAACGTATTTGTGTTTGTGTTTTTGTACAATTTCATTGGAAAAACAGCAGGAGACTAACTTAGATGTTTAACTGTAGCCCAGTGTGTGCACCCACCAAGACATGAATAGTACTGCTACCTGCCTATTGTTTACCATGTGGAAGAAGTGAGTGTGTGGTGTGTGATTAGTGGCAGGGGTGACTGCCACACACTCACTGTTTCTCCATCCATCCATCCATCCATCCATCCCATATACTAACAGTGCCGTATACACATTGAACCCATCATTTGTCAGGTCATTTGATTCTTTCTCAGTCTGCTTCTACAGTTTCACAGCTGACAGGACTGATGGGTTTGACAACAGAAATGAGCACAAATGTGTAATGTTAAAAGGATGGATGATATATATGTGTATATGTTAAAAGGATGGATGATATATAATGTGTATATGTTAAAAGGATGTGATATAATGTGTATTGTTAAAAGGATGGATGATATATAATGTGTATATGTTAAAAGGATGGATGATATATAATGTGTATATGTTAAAAGGATGAGTGGATATACAGTATAATGTGTACCAGAAGTGTGTGTCAGACTGCAGTGGAAGTTCATCTGCCCCTAAAATGACTCCATTAAATGCTCAAATCTGTTCAGTTGTTTTCATTTCATTGACTCCAAATGTGTTGGAACACGTTCATCTCTCAGACCAGTTGGTTCAGAATCAGTTTGATCCCAGATCAGTGGACTGGATGTTGTTCACTTCTCCTCCATTCCCGTGTCTGTGTTTTCTCCTCCATCTCTGCTCAGTGCATTTGTCGTAGACGCTCAGCGTCCATGCACTTCAATGGGACTGAGTGGAACTGGTTTTTCATTGACTCTAAACTGGACGCTAATTGGATAAATGACACCATGTTGTCCCCCCCGGACGCTCAGCATCTCTGGGGTGAATGGAGCTGTGGGTGGAGCTCGGCCGGGCCGGACGCCAAGCTTCCATGTGCCGATTGGAGGATGGGTCCAAAGGCTGAATCCGGTTTGATTGACAGCTGTTTTCAGATCTGCTCCTTCACTGACACAGTTCAGTTTAATACCACACACATTCTGATGTGAAATCACAGAAACCAAATGAACTGTTCATTTACTGACCTGAAAGAAAACACAACCACTGGACTAACTGGTTTCAATTTAACATAATTTCAACATCTTCTTGTTTCAGTTCCATAATTTAATCATTTCTTGTTCAGTTTAATATGGTTTTGTAGATAGTTAAATCAGTCAGACTGATGGATAGGTCGGAGTGAACTAGCCATCAGCGGTGCTAGTTTTTATGTTGGTTGGTTTCGTTCATTTCCTGTTTTATTTTGGTGAGGGGTTCTGTTTGTTCGTGTGCACTGTGTCTGTCGGTCTGCGTCCTCCCTGATTCCCTGATCGTCTTCACCTGGGGCTCATTACCTCTACCCTCTATATTCCCTCTCTCCTCGTGTTTGTTGTCAGTGTGTCTTTCATGCTCTGCTGAGATAAGGTCTCCTTTGACATTCTCCTGTGCTGCTACACTTTGGAAGTTTTTTGAATCCACATTTGTGAAGTTCTTTCTGTTATATTTTTTAATTCCTCAACTGAGAAGATTTTTGTGTTAATTTTTGAAACTACGTTTTTGAAGAACTTTTAGTTAGATTTTGATACCTCATTAGAGAAGATCTTTTTGTTTATTTTTTGATACCGCATATATGAAGATCTTTTTGTTAAACTTTGATACCTCGATTGAGAAGATTTGTGTTAATTTTTTGATTCCACGATTGTGATGAGATTTTTGTTACTTTAATTCTTTGAGTTAATAAATACTCAAACTAAGCTCGTTTTGTCTCAGTCTCGTGCATTTGGGTCCAAGCCTTGTGTTTGGGAACACTGTTAAGTCCCTGGAAAAGACGAATACTGTGTACGATAAGCTCACTGACCATTTTCTTAAAAAGGAACGGAGGGACAAATTTATGTTTCAATAACTTGACAATTTTTTTTATGTAAGCCGACAATGAGCTTCCCCTGTCTGAAAGACGAGCAGCCGCCACTGAGGTGTATGTATTATAAGGATGTGTATGTATAGGTGTATATGTTAAAAGGATGGATGATATATAGGTGTATATGTTAAAAGGATGGATGATATATAAGATGTATATGGGAAGTGACATAAAATGAGTGTTTATGGGTAAATGTGAAAAAACAAATACCTGCTTGTAAAGATTTTATGAACATTGTGTGATTCAAAAACTATAAATATCTGCTAAATGGATGTGAGACTGTTCAGTTAACTACAGTCAGATTGACAGATACGACCATTAGCCAGAGGAATGCTGGGTAGAGTGCCCCCCCCATAAGAACTGTGTACTCTTCACTTACGGGGAATCCCAAACTTGGAATGTTGTCCACATCTGTTTATGACCAGAACCATGATGAGAAGGAAGGAACTGGCCAAGACGGCAAGACCACAGCAACCGACACCTGAGAGAGAGAGAGAGAGAGAGAGAGAGAGAGAGAGAAAGGTAGAGAGAGAGAGAGAGACACACACACACACCCATCAGAGACATCAGTGTGTAGATGTGTGGTTGTTCTTAAACCATGGGGTCGGACCTACCACAAACACTCGACTCTCCAGGTTCTCTGTGACGTCCATGTCAGATTTGTTTGTGGGACCTGAAGAGACAAACAGGAAAGAGAAACAACACACACACACACACACACACACACACACACACACACATATTTGACTTTAGGCAGAGCACAGAGGACAGTCACACTGAAATAAAGACAATCTACTGGAAACCTACTTGGATTGACATCAGGGACTGGCATGTGGAGAAACAGAAGACAGAGTTAATAAGACATATATGCACACATATAGACACACACACACACACACACACACACACACACAAATACAAATGCTCTGAGTCTTTCCAGTATTAGGGTTAGGGTCAGGAATACCACTAACCCGATTGCTGGTTAGGGGTCAGGGTTAAGGTTAGGGGTCAGGGTCAGGGTTAGGGGTCAGGGTAGGGGCCAGGGTCAGGGTTACCTGGAATGATGCCTTCAGGGTCGAACTGGTCGAAGGGGTTGTCCATAAACATGCCGGTGGCGTTGGCCTCGTCCCTCCCCAGTTTGTTGTGTACGATCAGAGTGTAGAGTCCGTTGTTGATGTGCGTGGGCTTGTTGAGGAACAGACATCCGTGTTTGACCGACCCGTCGTTGGTGTCCAGGATGAGCTGGGTGTAGATTAAGCGCGTCTGTTTAGCTCTCGGCCGTTGTACAACCAGGAGATGACGGGTTCAGGGTTTCCGTCCACAGCGAAGGGGAAACACCAGTGGTGCTGTTGGACAGCGTCTTTGAGAAACAGGATTTTCACCGCAACTGTTGGAGGACAAAAGGCTTAAGTAGAGACATGGACTATATGATCATGTATTTTCTGTGGACTCATGATGATGTGCCTTCATTGAGGAGGTCCTCTGACTGACTGATGTGTTTGTTTCATTTTGTTGGTATTGTTGTACAGACCATGTCTGTATAGCATGAAGAACCTGGGACTGTCGATGGGTGTTGGCACACTTCTCCACTGTTATTTGTTCTTGTATGTCTTTTTATATAATGAAAATTCAATAAAGATATTGTAAAAAAAAATACAAAAAAAATAAAAAAATCTGATACTTATTTGATATTTTTCAATGCGACAGTCAGGTCACATTTATCCAACCTTTACATCATTGAAATGTGACAAACATCACAGTTCTGTGTTCCTTCTGTAAACACAGTGTGTGTCTGCGTGGTCTGGTATTCCATCAGGACCTCTTTAGTGCATGTGGGTCACTTCAGGACCTCTTCAGTGCATGTGGGTCACTTCAGGACCTCTTCAGTGCATGTGGGTCACTTCAGGACCTCTTTAGTGCATGTGGGTCACTTCAGGACCTCTTCAGTGCATGTGGGTCACTTCAGGACCTCTTCAGTGCATGTGGGTCACTTCAGGGTCACATTCAGTTCAGACTCAAAACTGATAGAAGTTGCATTAAATGTGGAATATGAACAAACACAAAAAAATGGGATTTCACCAAAAAATCTGAATTGTCCATTGAGACCTGCTGTGAAGGGAGCCTTGGTGGGTCTAAATAAGCTACCCTGAACAAAAATATAAACGCACCACTTTTGTTTTTGCTCCCATTTTTCATGAGCTGAACTCAAAGATCTAAAACACTGTGTACACACAAGGTTATTTCTCTCAAATACTCTTCACAAATCTGTCTAAATATGTTAGTGAACACTTGTCCTTTGCTGAGATAATCCATCCACCTCACATCTGTGGCAGATCCAGATGCTGATTAGACAGCAGGATTATTGCACAGGTGGGCCTTAGGCTGGCCACAATAAAAGGCCACTCTAAATGTGCACTTTTCTCACACAGCACAATGCCACAGATGTCACCAGTTTGGAGGGAATATGCACTGGTCATGTGACTTCAGGAATGTCCAGCAGAGCTTCTGCTGTGAACTGAATGTTCATTTCTGGACCATCAGCCATCTGCAAAGGGGTTTCAGAGAATTCATGAAGAAGACTGATGAGGAAAATTTTGGTCACACCAAATACTGACTGGTTTTATCTGACCCCCCTGGACCTCCCAATACAGTAAAAGTACACATTTAGAGTGGCCTTTATTGTGGCCAGCCTAAGGCCCACCTGTGCAATAATCCTGCTGTCTAATCAGCATCTGGATCTGCCACACCTGTGAGGTGGATGGATTATCTCAGCAAAGGACAAAGGAGAAGTGCTCACTAACACAGATTTAGACACATTTATGAACAATATTTGAGAGAAATAGGCCTTTTGTGTACATAGAAAAAGTTTATTTATTTATTTTTTTATTTAACCTTTATTTAACCAGGAAAAAGAGCTCATTGAGATTAAGAACCTCTTTTTTAAGGGAGTCCTGAACAAGAGACAGCATGAAACAACACATAGTTACAACATACAATTACCTCATACAGTTACAAAAACAATAATTACGGGACAATACAACCTATGAAAAACACATACAAGTCATTGAGTTGTTCTCCAGCACTTTGAGTTTGGATTTAAAAGCATTCAGAAGATCAGTTCAGACAGTTTCCAGTCTTTTAGCAGCAGATTCCATGTGGACGGAGCAGAGTACACAAATGGCCTTTTTCCCAGCTCTGTACGGGCAAATGGCACAGAGGAACAACTGCTCGTTCGATCGCAGACAAAAACAATCAACACTTCTTCTCGTAATTAAACCACAGATATAGGAAGGCAGTAGCCCAAGTATGGCCTTATAAATGAAGGTGTACCAGTGTCCCAGCCTCCTAGTGGACAGGACAGGCCAGCCCACTCTGGAATACAAGTCACAATGATGTGTCCTGGTTTTAGAATTAGTAATAATCAGAGAAGCAGGATAGATGGTGTCAATCATTTGAAGATACTTAGATGATGCGTTCATATAAAGTACATCTGCATAATCTAACACTGATAAAAAAGTGACAGTGACAAGACACTTTTTTTACATCCAAAGAAAAACACAACTTATGTGGAAAGTAAAAGCCCAGTTTAAGCTTTAACTTCTGTACCAGGTTTTCAGTGTGGGGTCTGAAAGTGAGGGAGTCATCAACCAAGACAACAAGATCCTTCTACACATGAACTATCTCTATGACATTTCCCTCTAAAGTACACACTACTGGGATAGTTTTAGGCCACTTCTTAGAGTTTGAGAATAGCATCATCTTAGTCTTTTCAGTAGTGAGGATAGGTTTCAACTGAAGAAGTGAGAGCTGGACAGTATCAAAAGCTTTCTGCAAGTGTTCTATGGCTTGAATAAGAGTGATCCACAGCAATAAATAATTGTGTCATCAGCATAAAAATGCATATCTGCATTAGGACACATTTTAGATTGTTAGGTTCAGCTCATGAAAATGGCAGCAAAAACAAAAGTGTTGCATTTTATTTTTGTTCAGTGTAAATGAGACCAAGAACGACTCTTGAAAATATCAGGTTTAGTTCTTCAGGAGAAGTTGCTGTTTTCTTAATAGGAGTCCGTTGGAGCCATATTTTTTGGTGCCAGTTTTTACCTCACCCCCACCCCCCAGACCTGTCATGGTTTTATGCTTAGTTTGCACCTTGGTCTCATCGTCATCAGCTGGTCATGTACCTTAAAGGTTCAGTCAGAGGTTCCATGAATCGAATGTTCTCCATCTGTGCTGCCAACCTGTGCTGACCTGCTATGAATAATTGAATCCTGGTCATCACCCGGTTGCCCCTAACCACAAAGCTACCTGGAAGCTCCGTTAGACATGAAGTTACAGGAAATGGCCTCATTTAGATGGAACACAAACTGTCAAGTGCAGACCCCAGCCATTCTGCTGCTCTTAACCCATGACCCCCCCCCACCCCCCCACCCCCTGAAAGTGCTGCGCTAAGGGGGAAACTGAAGCATTTGTCTCCTCTGGTCGGGCCTGTCTTCACAAAAGGCTCAGCCAAGTCTGTTCCACACAGTGAAAATTAGCGCTATTTATCACATTTAACTAATCATCCATTAGCGACCTGGACAAATCTTACATGAGCCATTTTACTACAGGGGTTAAAAGGACAAGCTAGAATTATGCTTAATGAGCCTGTCAATGCTCAGGACTGATGGAGGTTAGGGTTAGGGTCAGATCAGGGCTGTCAAACTCATGTTAGTTCAGTTCCATATTCAGCTAAATTTGATCTGCAGTGGGCCGAATGAGAAAAAGTATAACATAATAATATATAAATAATGACAACTTCAAATTTTTGTCTTTGTTTTAGTGTAAAAAAACAACAACATTACAATTCTGAAAATACTTACTTTTATAATCTATCCAAAAAAAAAAAAAAAAAAAAAACCTGAAAAAACTTAAATTTAAATTAAAAAACATAAGAAAATTTAGTGCAATTTTAACAGTATATTCCTCCACTTCTCATTAGTCCGTGTGCATTATGGATCAGATCTGCAAAGACACTAAACACCGAGGAACAGGAAGAAAATTTGTTAAAATTGTGCTTAATTTTCTTTAGACATTTCAGGTTGTTCAGATTTGTTCAGGTTATTCACATTTTATTGTTACAGGATAGTTTGGAAATGTAAATATTTTCATAATTTAATGTTATTTTTTTGCACTAAAACAAAGAAAAAAAAATTAAGTGGTTAATTCTAGATTTTTTGTGGCTTAATTCAAGATTTTTTTTTTACTTAACTGAAGATTTTTTTTTTGGGGTTTTATTCAAGATTTTTTTTTTTTTTTACTCAATTGCAGATTTTTTTTGGCTTAATTCAAGATTTTTTCCTTAAGTCAAGCTATTTTTTTGCTTAATTCAATTCAACACTGTGGAATTTTTGCACTTGGCAAAAACATCCCAGGGGCAGAACTGGACCCTTTGGCGGGCTACATTTGGCCCCCGGGCCGTATGTTTGACACCCCTGGGTTAGATGGAGGTAGTAACCGTTTGGTTAAAGTCTGGCAAATACACCAAATAATTTTTAGAAACATTCCCTCATGTGGTTCCTTGTTAACAGATTATTTGCATAAAACATCTGGTAGTGACTGAAGTAAGATTGGTTTGTAATACACCCCCCCCAACACACACACACACACACACACATACCAATTATAAATGTAAAAATTACACAAAATGTGTGTTTTCCAGAAGTATATTTCCACTGTTCTGTGGAAGAGAAGCCACGTGAGTCCCATGAATCAACAGCACAGAGAACCACTCAGCAGTAAATACCCAGTGTTCTGGGAGGTAATTAAGAGTAATTAAAGGGCTAGCGGTTAACGAGTGTCTGTCCACCAGGGGGGCTGATGTTGATAGATTAGCTGCACTACTGTATTTACAGACTGCCAATCACTGCGGATGAAGCGGTTTTCCGGAGTAGGAGGGAAAAGTCCATTAGGACAGGCTCAAATCAGATCTGAGCCCAGTTATCGGCCCCTTTTTCCTGACGCTCATTATCTGTCCCTTGATGCTCGTGCATTTGGCTTTGGCTGATTGGCGCCCCCGCTCTTTTTGGCTTTATTTTCTAATGAGTGTCACTAAGTTGGTGATATATGATATTGTTTGGGCAGTATTTTCAGTAATGTATCACTAATGCATCTGAGTCTGTTTCCAATGGGGCCACTGGGTGCTGTCATTCCTTGAGGTTCGTCAACTTTCAAATGCACTAATGCATCTGAAAGGAGGGAAAACAACAGGCAACCTCCTGAGTCAATCTGCAACTGTACTTTACAGTCCAGGCAGCGTGACTTGAAGGACTTCTGGAGGTGAGTTTCTTCCTTAAGTCCTGAATTCATGAAAAACCACTCCTCCAGCACCTCTTACATTTCATATTATACTTCAAACCTTCTCATTAGTTGGTTTTTTCCATTCAATCCCAAATATGCTGATTAGTTTCTTTCTTCTGGTAGATGTCAGCGTCAGTCCTTCCATAAACAGGAACATGAATCTGTGTTGTTTTAAATCTAGAATGCTGGTTCCCCCTCTTGTCTCCTACTAAATTCTAACTGTTGGGGTTTCTTGGTGTGTCCACACTAGGAATGTAAACCATATGAAAATTTCACATCAGAGTTATTGAGACCAAAATTATCACGGTTATCATTATTATCGTGGTATTGTTGAAATTGTGCTCAAAATGTTCAAAAAGTACTAATACACACACTGAAATAATTCAACCAAAAAAAAACCAACAAATAAAATAACAGGCACAGTGTACCTTCTCTTGACAGAAACATTCAAATATTAACCCTTAGTGGTCTGAGTCCTTTTGATTTGGCCTTTATATACTATATAAACAAATGTTTACTATACACATGTTTAAGATCTTTTTTTTTTCAGCACAACTTCATCCACATCATCTGCCTCTTATTTTTTTTTTTTCCACTTTAACCTACTATAAAAACATAAAAGAACAAAAACAGAAAAAAATGTAAGATTCAATTTGAAAAATGTATATATTTATTGCATAAATAACCACACCGATGCTTAATGAACCTTTTCAAAGACTTTAACGTGAATATTGGTTCCAAATATTAGGTACATAAAATTAAAATTATAATAAATTAAAACTACACTCAAATATTTGACATAAAAGCAGGTCTTTACATAGGGGTTTTTCCCCTAAAAGTGCGGTAATCAAACACAGTTATCATGAGAATTAGAATTTAAACAGTAATACTAACCGTCTGTGATTTTACCGCGGTTTATTGTTATACTTGTAATCGTTACATCCCTAGTCCACACATACCCACACGTTTGGGTTCAACTCTTCTTCTTCACATGCTGTAACATCCATCAATATCTGTTTGTTTTTTTGTTCGTGTGACTCCAGATGCACAAAATGGTCTGTCCATTGCAGAAAAATGAGAGTTTTAGCGAAATTGTCATTTTAGGCATTAGGCAAATTTTTATGCACAAGTTATATTTGCGCAATTTGAGGGTCAATGGAAAAGTGACTACAGGTTGCCAGAGTAAGTGTCATGTGAATGAAAGCTCCATTAGTAGCATAAAGGCGAAGACACACCAACCCCATTTTGTGAGGTCGGATGTCGTCGCTCAGTCTGGCGAGGTCGGTGACATGAGTGTTTGGTATGTTCTCTGTGATTGGCTGTCGTTAATTCCGTCTCCAGTCTTTTCAGCCGATTCAACATGTGTTATCGTTAGGGATGGGAATCGTTAAGAATTTAACGATTCCGATTCCATTATTGATATTGCTTATCGATCCGATTCCTTATCGATTCTCTTATCGATTCTCATTGGGTGAGGGAATAACAGAGTACAAACAGGTGTGTTTGCATGAACTGTCTTTTATATTTCCATCTGCACAGAAAATAGAACATATACAATATGAACAAATAATAAGAACAGATGACGCCGGGCCTGGTTCAGGAGGGGGGTGGGGGGTGGCAGTGGGATGCAGTAAAAGTGAAATTAAAGACTCTTTACTAATTCCTCTATTACCGCATTTCAACTACGTGGAACTGGTTCGGTTCGGATCGGCTCGGCTCCCGTTGCTGTGCTCCTCATTTCCTTTCCCCTACCTTCAGAAACTTGTATTTGGGTACGACGTTTGTTGCCGCACTGGAACTGGGCCCAGCGTTCACTCTGCCGCTACATTCACAAGTACCACTAAGTAGCGAATCAAATACGTGACATTCCTGTAAATGAATCACATGCTGTGGACAAATGTTCGAGCAGACTAGAGGGATTCCACCCTTTTGAAGACATGGAAGCTTTGACAGTGTTCCAGTGGACCTGGTGTGGTCTGTTTAGACCGTTTCTGCCTCAGCGCCATGTTGGCTACGTTCCGACCAAAACAATGCCGCGTAAGCGTG
This sequence comes from Sphaeramia orbicularis, assembly GCF_902148855.1. Classification (NCBI taxonomy): domain Eukaryota; kingdom Metazoa; phylum Chordata; class Actinopteri; order Kurtiformes; family Apogonidae; genus Sphaeramia; species Sphaeramia orbicularis. The sequence continues at coordinate 60,724,827 of NC_043972.1, forward strand.
ATGTCATTGCGCATGCACAACGAAGGCGGAATCGATAAGCAGAATCGTTAAGTAGGAAGGCAAACGATTCCAAGGAATCGAGCTACTGGGAACCGGTTCTCAAAAAGAACCAGTTCTCGATTCCCATCCCTAGTAATCGTCCACTACTCAGCCGTTCAGTCGGACTAATCTGATTGGTGGAGGGATAGCCCTGGACTAGCGAATGAGTGAAGGAGAAGTTTCCATGTGAATCCAGCTCTGCCAAGGTACTGCTCACTAATACTGTCTTCTAGAATAGTCCATTCACTGCTCAGATCAGATCTGAATGAGTGACAGTCAGCGTTGAATATGGACTTCATTCAACCCATCAAGTCAGCCCTGTTAGCATTGTTAGCATTGTTAGCATGGTGCCATTTCTCCTCAGTTTTCACCTGCGACATCTTTCTTCTTCCACCAGTAGAAGCTCTAGAGCTGACAACACAGGATCTGCTTATTATGAACCATCTGTTCAACAAGTACAACACCGACCCTTCTGGAGTACTGAACCACTCTGACAGTGACTGACGACAGCGAGCTTTGGGTTTTAAAGAGATGTTCCGTCATTTTCAGGTTTTACGTTTTGCACAAGCACAGAACGTACACTGAAGTTGGTAGTCGATTTGGTGTGTTCTTCACACTTTTTGACTGTGTTGGGCAAACGAGAGCCAACTGATAGTTGGGCTACCTTTTCTGGGGACGATCAGCAGTCAGGTTGGTGAGTCTTGTAAGAGGGTCCTGTAGAAGACATGAGTGCAGTGCATTTGTCTTTTCTCTGGCGGTCTACCCTGCCTGTTAGAGGATGGGCCCCAGTGGACTCCAGGTCTCACCTCCATTAAGCCAGACGGCCGACAGGAGTGCACTTCTATTTTCAAAGCACTTACATTCAATGTCCAGTTGCACCACGTCCTCTCCGGGTCCAGCCTGGTTCTCAGCCTCGCAGGTCAGGTTGTGGAGGTTGTCGGCGGAGGAGACGTTGGTGAGGTGAAGAATCAGCTCTAATGTGGAGCCCCAGATTCTCTCCTGTAGAGAACAGCAGGGACCAGAGAGGGTTAATGTGGCCAGGAGTAAACTCTGGATGAAGAAACTAAAGGAGCACAGAGAGGAAAAACGAAACACTGATCTAACTGAAGAGACAGAATAGACGTAAAGGTCAAATAAATGTGACATGGTCATTCAGACTGAAGTCACATTGTAAAATATCAGATCTGTATCAGATTTAGGACCACGTATGAAAGTGGTCTGGGTCAGATTTAGGACCACATATGAAAGTGGTCCGGGTCAGATTTAGGACCACATATGAAAGTGGTCCGGGTCAGATTTAGGACCACATATGACAGTGGTCTGGGTCAGATTAGTGCTGTTCAGACTGTAACAGATCAGATCCAGGTCACATATGGGTGAATAAACCAGATTTGGGACACAAAGTTTGTCTGAACGGAGCCTAAACGTCCGTCTCAGATGCGTTCCCTCTGTCCACCTGTGATCTAACCCTACATGTCTACCAGAGCTTCAGCTGGTTTCTGACAAATGAAAGAGGACACTTTAAAGTTGGATGAGAGTTAAAGACATTCGAACTGTTGTGTGTCTTTGCAGATTTGGCAGAACACTCACCGTCATACGTCTGTGAATAATACTGGAACACACACAGATGACGTGTGTCTGCTTTAACCCTTTCATGTACAGTGGTCAGTTCTTCTCCAGCTGTTCTCTTGTATATTCATGGGTTTAGTTGTTTTAGTTCCACATCAGCCGACACAGTGGACACTTATGCATCATCTCATACACTGACACCAGTCGCTTTTCCATTGACTCTCAAATTGCGTGAATATAACTTGTGCATGAAAATTTACCTAATGGAAAAACAACAATTTCACCAAAACTCTCAAGGTTTTTGCACTGGCAAGAGGTGGTTTTTAAGGCATAGCACAAATGGTATATCACGCAAAACTGCAATGGAAAGACCTTTATCTGCAAGCAGAGTGGATAAAAAAAATAAAATAAAATAGGACCAGTTGCCCTGTATCTTGTATCTTACCTAATGAAAAGCTTTGGGAAATGTATCCAGATTCCATTTATTTTCACCCAGTTCTGTGTATTTATTCTAGAAATAAAATGTATTATTATTAATTATTATTATTATTATTATTATTATTATTATTATTATTACAGAAATAGCCCATGTTTTGCTCATATTCCAATCAGATCTGTACAAAATTCAAATTCCAACTTGATATCATTGATACTGATTTATTGGATCAATCCACTTCCTATCTGTTATAATGGGGAAGTTTTTCACCAAATCCAGAATCAGATCCGGATCCAAATAATTCAATCCCTTGTGCTGACATCATCATACAGAAGCTGTATACCAAGTTTGAAGTCAATCGTTTCAGTGAAGAAGACGATTGAAATGTTTTCGCCATAAGAGCCCATGTTAAATTTTGCGTCAGTTCCAGATCCAGAAGAAGATCCTGATCAGCATGTGGACATTATGTTTGGGTCATCTCCCCATCAGGGCTGGACTGGAGACATTTACACTGGATATCATTTATATTTACTGAGTTATTGCATCCATCCACTTCCTATCTCTGATAATGGGGACATTTTTCAAAGTGGCACCAAATCCAGAATCAGATCCAGATCCAAATAATTTCACTAACTTTTGTTGACATCATCATAAAGAAGCTGTATACCAAGTTTGAAGTCAATCAGAACTGTAGTTTCGGAGAAGAAGACGATTGAAAATTCTGTAACAGACGACGCCGCTGATGCCGCATGACAACACTCGCTTCCAGCCTGTCAGCCGGTAAGCTAAAAACGGATGTTGACAGACGTTACAACAAGAGAAGAAGAGTTTTAAAAGAAACATGTCACGGTATGTGTGGACACACCAGTAAACCCAATCATTTATTAATTTAGTAGGAGATAGAGGGGTAATATATAATAATAATAATGAATATATCTGTAAATCAACACCATATTTACGTTCGTTGTCATCTTTATGGAATGACTTCTTGTGTCATCTCGCGATAATAAATCATCGCATTTGTGATTTAATGGATAAACCGACATTATGCACTTCTGTTTTTTCGACACTTAGTAAATATCGGTAAAGTTTCGCACAGATGTCCAATGGAAAAGCGACTCTTCATATAATTACTGTAACTTTGCTGTTCTTGGTAAACCTGATCTGCACTATCATGTTCGAGTGTAAATTAATTGCTAGACTGTAATGAACAGTTTTCTTAAACTTTTTTTTTTTTGCATATTATCTCCATGAAGTGAATAATAACTAGAGGTGGGTAATCCCAGCTCCATAGAGTAAAAGTCCTGCCATGAATTGGTTCTACCTGTTCACTTGACCCAGGTGATTCCATTAATTATCCCTTCATCTGCCTGGAGGAGGAGTTGTGCTCATCAAACTGGGCTGGTTCACTGAGTGGTTGGAGCAAATACATGGCAGGACTTTTACCGTATGGAGCTGGGATTACCCACCTCTGATAATAACTAGTATCAGAGTATGATAAAATGTGAGAAGAAAATCAGATTAGCTCCATTAAAAATGTTTTTATTTCATAGTTTCCACACAGTTTATCACTTTCTGATATTGCGTTTTAAATACACGTTTGTTTGCTTCAAAAATTAAAGCTGAGTGGACATTTTCTAACTCCATAAAAAATAGGTTCATTTAAAAATTGCAATCACATTGTTTTTTTCATGCCTAAGGAGGAATAAAAACACTCAGGAAAAAAATCTCGACTAAGGTTGTCATCATTCATGCATGAAAGGGTTAAAGCTGTCCAGTACCTGGGTGAAGAAGTGGGAGCGCAGCTGCTCTGTGCGCCATCTCACAGTGGGGGTGGGACTTCCTGTCACCTGACACTCAAACGTCAGGTTACCTCCTTCTTGAACGTTGTTGTTGGAGGGCAGGATGTTGACCTCAGGTAGACCTGGTCCAGATGGAGGCAACGAACACAACCATGAGACAGACCGGCACAGTAGAGTATGGAGAGACAGGTGGTCCACAAAGACACAACACAGCTGGTTTCCATGGCAACAAGATGACGACTGAAACAACAACTGATCCAAATCTGGTCTTCATCTGAGTTCCCAGGAAACCACCTCCTGGTTGTACATCCAGTAATTAATCCTTAAAGGTGCAAACGTCCACCTTTAACCCTTAAAGGTGCAAACGTCCACCTTTAACCCTTACAGACCCAAACGTCCACCTTTAACCCTTAAAGACCCAAACATCCACCTTCAACCCTTACAGACCCAAACGTCCACCTTTAACCCTTAAAGACCCAAACCTCCACCTTTAACCCTTAAAGTCCCAAACATCCACCTTTAACCCTTACAGACCCAAACGTCCACCTTTAACCCTTAAAGACCCAAACGTCCACCTTTAACCCTTAAAGACCCAAACGTCCACCTTTAACCCTTAAAGACCCAAACGTCCACCTTTAACCCTTACAGACCCAAACGTCCACCTTTAACCCTTACAGACCCAAACGTCCACCTTTAACCCTTACAGACCCAAACGTCCACCTTTAACCCTTACAGACCCAAACCTCCACCTTTAACCCTTAAAGTCCCAAACATCCACCTTTAACCCTTACAGACCCAAACGTCCACCTTTAACCCTTAAAGACCCAAACGTCCACCTTTAACCCTTAAAGACCCAAACGTCCACCTTTAACCCTTACAGACCCAAATGTCCACCTTTAACCCTTACAGACCCAAACGTCCACCTTTAACCCTTACAGACCCAAACGTCCACCTTTAACCCTTAAAGACCCAAACCTCCACCTTTAACCCTTAAAGTCCCAAACATCCACCTTTAACCCTTACAGACCCAAACGTCCACCTTTAACCCTTAAAGACCCAAACGTCCACCTTTAACCCTTAAAGACCCAAACGTCCATCTTTAACCCTTAAAGACCCAAACGTCCACCTTTAACCCTTACAGACCCAAACGTCCACCTTTAACCCTTACAGACCCAAACGTCCACCTTTAACCCTTACAGACCCAAATGTCCACCTTTAACCCTTACAGACCCAAACGTCCACCTTTAACCCTTAAGACCCAAACATCCACCTTTAACCCTTACAGACCCAAACGTCCACCTTTAACCCTTAAAGACCCAAACGTCCACCTTTAACCCTTAAAGTCCCAAACGTCCATCTTTAACCCTTACAGACCCAAACGTCCACCTTTAACCCTTAAAGTCCCAAACGTCCACCTTTAACCCTTAAAGACCCAAACGTCCACCTTTAACCCTTAAAGACCCAAACGTCCACATTTAACCCTTAAAGTCCCAAACGTCCACCTTTAACCCTTAAAGACCCAAACGTCCACCTTTAACCCTTAAAGACCCAAACGTCCACATTTAACCCTTACAGACCCAAACGTCCACCTTTAACCCTTAAAGACCCAAACGTCCACCTTTAACCCTTACAGACCCAAGCATCCACCTTTAACCCTTAAAGACCCAAACGTCCACCTTTAACCCTTACAGACCCAAACGTCCACATTTAACCCTTACAGACCCAAACGTCCACCTTTAACCCTTAAAGACCCAAACGTCCACCTTTAACCCTTACAGACCCAAACGTCCACCTTTAACCCTTAAAGACCCAAACGTCCTCCTTTAACCCTTATAGACCCAAGCATCCACCTTTAACCCTTAAAGACCCAAACGTCCTCCTTTAACCCTTATAGACCCAAGCATCCACATTTAACCCTTACAGACCCAAACGTCCACCTTTAACCCTTAAAGACCCAAACGTCCACCTTTAACCCTTACAGACCCAAACGTCCACATTTAACCCTTACAGACCCAAACGTCCACCTTTAACCCTTACAGACCCAAACATCCACCTTTAACCCTTACAGACCCAAACGTCCACCTTTAACCCTTACAGACCCAAGCATCCACCTTTAACCCTTAAAGACCCAAACGTCCACCTTTAACCCTTACAGACCCAAACGTCCACCTTTAACCCTTAAAGACCCAAACGTCCACCTTTAACCCTTAAAGACCCAAGCATCCACATTTAACCCTTACAGACCCAAACGTCCACCTTTAACCCTTAAAGACCCAAACGTCCACCTTTAACCCTTAAAGACCCAAACGTCCACCTTTAACCCTTACAGACCCAAGCATCCACCTTTAACCCTTAAAGACCCAAACGTCCACCTTTAACCCTTACAGACCCAAACGTCCACATTTAACCCTTACAGACCCAAACGTCCACCTTTAACCCTTACAGACCCAAACGTCCACCTTTAACCCTTACAGACCCAAACGTCCACCTTTAACCCTTAAAGACCCAAACGTCCACCTTTAACCCTTAAAGACCCAAGCATCCACATTTAACCCTTACAGACCCAAACGTCCACCTTTAACCCTTAAAGACCCAAACGTCCACCTTTAACCCTTAAAGACCCAAACGTCCACCTTTAACCCTTACAGACCCAAGCATCCACCTTTAACCCTTAAAGACCCAAACGTCCACCTTTAACCCTTACAGACCCAAACGTCCACATTTAACCCTTAAAGACCCAAACGTCCACCTTTAACCCTTACAGACCCAAGCATCCACCTTTAACCCTTACAGACCCAAACGTCCTCCTTTAACCCTTACAGACCCAAACATCCACCTTTAACCCTTACAGACCCAAACGTCCGCCTTTAACCTAAACCTTCTCCTGATCTAAACTGTTTAATTCCTGTTGATCCATTAATCCTATCATTCATGTCAATAATTGGTGTCAAATACAGTTCTTCATCTTTTCATGTTCATCAGATATGACCATATTTGGATGTTCAGAGGTTCCACAGTTACCATGGAAACACCGTCATCTTCTCCAACATTGCTTCTCCAGTCAAACCCATGCAGTTGGATCAGTGCCAGTGGATGGACACACTGGTTTATGTTCAGTTAATGACAGACTGGACTGAAAAACACACTGTTTATTCAGTTGGATCTGTTTTTATACAAGAACCATCAACTGTAATCTGAGCTTTAATAAAAATTTCATTTTTTCATTTTATTTATTTATTTATTCCTATCTAAATGATTGGAAAGGAGCAGGTTGAAGAAAACTTTTACCTGCCCCTTAATCTAAAACTCTACATGATCAGTGAATTAAATATAGAAAATACCTGATGTTCACTGAAAAAACACAAAATAAAGAGGATTATGTCGTAATAAATTGTGATAAATAACTTAAGAGAAGTTAAATATAGAGACATAAATGTTGTGGAACTGTGACAACAGTAAGACTGGGTCTTTAAGGGTTAAAGCAGGGGTGTCAAACATGCGGCCCGCCAAAGGGTCCAGTTCGGCCCCTGGGATGTTTTTGCCAAGTGCAAAAATTCCACAGTCTTTAACTGAATTAAGCAACAAAAAATTTAGCTTGAATTAAGTAAAAAATCTTGAATTAAGCCAAAAAAAAAAAAAAATCTTCAGTTAAGTAAAAAACAAATCTTAAATTAAGCCAAAAAAATCTCAAATTTAGCAAACATCTTGAATTGAGCAATAAAAAAAAAAATCTTCAATTAAGTAAAAAAAAAAATTTAAATTGATTTAATCCAAAAAAAATCTTGTATTAAGTAAAAAAAATATCTTGAATTAAGCCAAAAAAAATCTTCAATAAGTTAAAAAAAATCTTGAATTAAGCAAAAAAAAAAAAAGTTCTTCAATTAAGTTAAAAAAAATCTTGAATTAAGCAAAAAAAAAAACCTTCAATTAAGTAAAAAATTTTGAGTCAAGCCAAAAATAAAAAAAGAATCTTCAATTAAGCAAAAAAAAAAAAAAAAAGTCTAGAATTAACAACTTAAATTTTTTGTCTTTGTTTTAATGCAAAACATAACATTGAATTATGAAACTCTTTCCATTTCCAAACTCTCCTGTACCAATAAAATGTGACTAACCTGAACAAATGTATCCAACCTGAAATGTCTGTATTAGATTCAGTCCAGTTTGAACTCTTTTCTTCCTGTTCCTCAGTGTTTAGTGTCTTTGTAGATCTGACCCAGAATGCACATGGACTAATGAGAAGTGGAGGAACAATACTGTTAAAACTGCACTAAATTCTCTTACGTTTTTCAATTTAAATTTCAGTTTTTTCTTTTTTTTGGATAGTTTATAAAAGTAAGTATTTTCATAATTTAATGTTTTTTTTTTACACTAAAACAAAGACAAAAATGTGCAGTTGTCATTATTTGTAGGTTCTTCTGTTCTTATTTTTCTGCAGATCACATTTAGCTGAATATGGAACTGAACTGACAGGAGTCGGACAGCCCCGGGTTAAAGGCATTCCCATTGAATTCTGTGAATGTTAGGTCAATAACGTCCAGCTTTTCTTCAGTCAGATTCTACTCACTGCAGTTTTCTATGACCAAAGAGCTCAGCGGTTCTGTGTGACCGTCGGACCAACAGTCCAACATCTGAGCGTCCAGGTCACCGCGGTCACTCTGCGTCCACTGCGTCAGCCAGTGCAGGTCACAGGAACACAGCAGAGGGTTGTCCCTTAAAACACTGACACAAAACAAACGCAGTCAGCATCAGATGAAGAAAACAGATCTGAGCGTCACAGGAGTCCACTGCAGAAGACATCAGGTTTACAGAAGGATGAACATGTTAATGACTGAGGAGACCACCATTCTGATCCACACATTCAAACAGAAGGAAAACTGGACTCCATGAACATGAAGCTTCTCCACCTTCACTGAGACACAGGATGCATTTAAGAACCAGCGCTGGAGGTTGTCCTCCTTCAGACTCTGTGTTCAGGTCCTGTTGGTGGAACATCTGCTCCAGTAGGTTCAGTTCAGCTGTGGACACGTCTGCACTGACACTAGGACACTAACAGGACTACACAACTGGACTGGTTTAGGACAGGACTACAGAACTGCACAGCACAGAGAAGCACAGAGAGAAAGACTAGACAGACTGAGAGAGCAAAGAAGAGGAGGGACTACAGGGAATACTGGACCAACTGAGACTGGAAGAGGACCAGGGATGTCCTGTCCATGAAGACCTGGACCTGGTACTGGTGGAGCTGGTACTGGTGGAGCTGGTACTGATGGACCTGGTACTGGTGGAGCTGGTCCTGTTGGAGCTGGTACTGGTGGACCTGGTACTGGTGGAGCTGGTCCTGTTGGAGCTGGTACTGGTGGAGCTGCGTCCTGTTGGAGCTGGTACTGGTGGAACTGGTACTGGTGGAGCTGGTCCTGTTGGAGCTGGTACTGGTGGAGCTGGTCCTGTTGGAGCTGGTACTGGTGGAACTGGTACTGGTGGAGCTGGTCCTGTTGGAGCTGGTACTGGTGGAACTGGTACTGGTGGAGCTGGTCCTGTTGGAGCTGGTACTGGTGGAGCTGGTCCTGTTGGAGCTGGTCCTGTTGGGTCCATTCTACTCTAAACTCTTGTGTCTTTCACCTGTTTCTGTTCGTCTTTTTCACTCTTTTCCTTCTGTTTCTTTTCCTTCTGTTTCTTTTCTGTTTCTTTTCCTTCTGTTTCTTTTCTTTCTTCAGTTTCTTCCACAGTTTTATTACAGGAACAGTAACAGTAGAAAACATGACAAACAGTTTTTGTTTCAGATATTTTCAGACTAAACCCTTTGGTTCCTGTTTGTCTAAATGTTGTCAGTGTCCTTTAGCTGAACACATGTCTGAACCCAGTCCTGTTCTGGACTCCAGTTCTCCATCATCACTGGTTTGAACCCAGTCCTGTTCTGGACTCCAGTTCTCCATCATCACTGGTTTGAACCCAGTCCTGTTCTGGACTCCAGTTCTCCATCACTGGTTTGAACCCAGTCCTGTTCTGGACTCCAGTTCTCCATCATCACTGGTTTGAACCCAGTCCTGTTCTGGACTCCAGTTCTCCATCACTGGTTTGAACCCAGTCCTGTTCTGGACTCCAGTTCTCCATCATCACTGGTTTGAACCCAGTCCTGTTCTGGACTCCAGTTCTCCATCATCACTGGTTTGAACAGATTTGACCACAGCTGGTACACACAATACTGTTTATGGACTTTAGGGGGACCCACCACAAACAGTTCCATGGTGTTGGTTTAAAATGACCTCAGGTTCTTTCTAGAACCTTCCCAGTGCAGATCCTTTAATACTGACACTGTTTCCTCTGTTTCAAACCATCCAACTGCAGAACCCCAGACCTGAGGTCACTGTTTCATTTATGGTCATTTTCCAGAATGTTCACCTGTGAATTTAACCAAACCTCTGCAATGATATGAAAGCATGGGGAACCGAAAGAACAGAAGGAACCAAAGGAACTGAAGGAACAGAAGGGAACAGAAGGAACCGAAGGGAACAGAAGGGAACAGAAGGAACCGAAGGAACCGAAAGAACAGAAGGAACCGAAGGAACTGAAGGAACAGAAGGGAACAGAAGGAACCGAAGGAACCGAAGGGGAACAGAGGGAACCGAAGGAACCGAAAGAACAGAAGGGAACCGAAGGAACCGAAGGGAACCGAAGGGAACCGAAGGGAACCGAAGGGAACCGAAGGGAACAGAAGGGAACAGAAGGAACCGAAGGGAACAGAAGGAACAGAAGGGAACAGAAGGAACCGAAGGAACCGAAAGAACAGAAGGGAACAGAAGGAACCGAAGGAACTGAAGGAACAGAAGGGAACAGAAGGAACCGAAGGAACCGAAGGGAACAGAAGGGAACAGAAGGAACCGAAGGAACCGAAAGAACAGAAGGGAACCGAAGGAACAGAGGGGAACAGAAGGAACCCGTTTTCATTCTTTGTTTAGGAACTTCGTAGTGAATGGGAGTGTAACAACTGGTGTTTGACTGGGGGGGCTCCCAGAGGTGAGTGGACAGAACCAGAACCGTGTGGACTTTGAATGGGACTCACAGGTTGAGCAGAGGTAGGAAATGAAACACCTTCCAGCTGATGTGTTCCAGAGCGTTGGACGCCAGGTTCCTACGAGACAAAGACAAAACCCCAGTGGCATCAACTTCTGCTTGGACACAGTTGAATCCTTCAATAGACAACGTGACAAACAGGTTAAAAACGGAACTGTTTCATCCTTACAATGAGCACAAATGAATGTGTATGAATGTTCAACACAACACACACATATGAGGCAGAGCCATCGGTCACATGACTTCTCATATGTCCACACTGTTTTTGACCACTATCAATAAACCGATCAATACTCCTGGGCAGATACACTGTAGCAGCTGATAAAAATAATGAGCCTATAAACAGGTTCAGATCTTTACTGGACTTCAAAGTGTCTTCCAGTTCTGGAAAATTGAACTGGTCTCTTTTCCATTGATCTTCTAAATCTGTGAAAATAACTTAGGCTTAAAAATTTGTCTAATGGAAAAACATCAATTTTGCCAAAACTCTCCTTTTTCGATGAAAAGTTTTGCACAAGAGGTGGTTTTTCGGGCATAGTGAAATTGGTATATTGCACAAAACCAGTATTGATTCTGGGTAGTGATGTGACGTTCACAAACGAATCGAATCTTTTGAATGACTCTGAAATGAACTATGAGAACCGAGTCCTTGTAAAGAGCCGTTCATTTTTTAAATTTTTTTTTTTTTAAGGAGGGGGTGTTTGATTGCCTGTCAATTTAGCGTCACTGGGGAGGCATTGGGCAGGAGGAGAATGTTCACACACTGTCTGATGTCATGTCATGTCTGATGGCAGAAGTTCACAAAAAAACAACAGTTTGAAGTGTGAGGTGAGCATACTGGAGGGGGCGGAGCTGGAAGACTGGAGGAGGCGGAGCTAGAAGACTGGTGGAAACAGGAGAAAAGTTTGAGAGTGAGTGAGTGAGTGAGCACCTGTGAGTAATGAGCCAAAGAAAAAGGAGGAGGATTTGGATGAACTTTCACAAAGAACAGATGGACATGACACTGGAGAATGTGACTCCAGTTCAGGTTTTTCAGTAACTGAACTGATTCATCTCTGTTGGGTTTTGTGCAGTTTTTTCCGTATGTTTACACACATTTATTGTTCTTGGTTTGGGGAGAATAAAATGTTATTTCATCAGAAAATGTTTTATTTTCTTCTTCATTTTTATTCTACAGACTAGTCCACATAATGTAGTGTGATGTTTTTGGTCCAGTTCCATCATTTGTCTAATGTCACCTCTCATGTCATGGATTTAACCCACACATCTGAACTAACCATTCTGTTTTATGGTAAGATCATATTTACTGCTGCGCCAATTAAACACCTTTAAAATGTAATGTCAATCATCACATGGAGCCTATTTAGTCATGAAAACACTGATGTTTCAAAATAACGCAAAAAAAACATAAAAGAGCCACTCTGTTGAACGACTCTTTTCAATGAACGACTCCTGATTGAACGACTCCCTTCAAAGAACCAACAGTCCCATCACTAAAACTGGGTATTAATGTACAGTATTAATACTGTATATTAAAGTAGTAGTAGTAGTAGTAGTAGTAGTAGTGCAGTAGTAGTAGTAGTAGTAGTAGTAGTAGCAGTAGTAGTGCAGTAGTAGTAGTAGTAGTAGTAGTAGTAGTAGTGCAGTAGTAGTAGTAGTAGTAGTAGTAGTAGTAGCAGTAGTAGTGCAGTAGTAGTAGTAGCAGTAGTAGTAGTAGTGCAGTAGTAGTAGTAGTAGTGCAGTAGTAGTAGTAGTAGTAGTAGTAGTAGTAGTAGCAGTAGTAGTAGTAGTAGCAGTAGTAGTGCAGTAGTAGTAGTAGTAGTAGTAGCAGTAGTAGTGTAGTAGTAGTAGTGCAGTAGTAGTAGTAGTAGTAGTAGTAGTAGCAGTAGTAGTGGAGTAGTAGTAGTAGTAGTAGTAGTAGTAGTAGTAGTAGTAGTAGTAGTGCAGTAGTAGTAGTAGTAGTAGTAGTAGTAGTAGTAGTAGTAGTAGTAGTAGCAGTAGTAGTGCAGTAGTAGTAGTAGTAGCAGTAGTAGTAGTAGTAGCAGTAGAAGACAGTGGAGGTCTGTATGTTCTGGTGGTTCTATCAAACCCCCTGTATGTTCTGTTGGTTCTATCAAACCCACTGTATGTTCTGTTGGTTCTATCAAACCCCCTGTATGTTCTGTTGGTTCTATCAAACCTACTGTATGTTCTGGTGGTTCTATCAAACCCACTGTATGTTCTGGTGGTTCTATCAAACCCACTGTATGTTCTGTTGGTTCTATCAAACCCACTGTATGTTCTGGTGGTTCTATCAAACCCCCTGTATGTTCTGTTGGTTCTATCAAACCCCCTGTATGTTCTGGTGGTTCTATCAAACCCCCTGTATGTTCTGTTGGTTCTATCAAACCCACTCCGCTGCACACACTCATCACAGGAGTCTTCACACAGGTAGGCGGGTTGAATGTATGACTGACAGCTGGAATTACCATTCCTGCTCAGATTCCAGATACAAAGTGGTCGTGGCTCTGCTGCTCCGTTCTGTGAAATGGCCTCATTTTTCCATAACGGCATGAAACAAGTTCTTATCATGTGTCTTTTGGACCGAGGAGAAAGAGCTGCAGGGGAAACAGTAAAGACAAACCGAAGGATTCTCTCCTTTATGACAGGTTGAACTTCTCCTCCGTTTAAGCTAAATAATGCCTGGATTTGACAGAAAACGCACTGTCGCCAAGCTGAAAACAGGACTGTGTTCCAGAGCGCAGAGGAAGTTGACATTGTAGAGATTTATGGTCCTCACAGAATGGTAAGTAACTGTCCACTTTATTAGGTACACCTGTTCAGCTGTGAACATCTAAGAGGCCGCTCATGTGCATTCACCGGCCACTTTATTAGGTACACAAGGAGTGTTAAATTCACAGATGGTGCAGATGTTCATTCCAGCTCAGATTACAGTTGATGGTTCTTCTATAAAAACAGATCAAACTGAATAAACAGTGTGTTTTTCAGTCCAGTCTGTCATTAACTGAACATAAACCAGTGTGTCCATCCACTGGCACTGATCCAACTGCATGGGTTTGACTGGAGAAGCAATGTTGGAGAAGATGAAGGTGTTTCCACGGTAACTATGGAGCCTCTGAACATCCAAATATGGTCTTTATGGGTTAAAGGTGGATGTGTGGGTCTTTAAGGGTTAAAGGTGGATGTTTGGGACTTTAACGGTTAAAGGTGGACGTTTGGGTCTCTAAGGGTTAAAAGTGGACGTTTGGGTCTGTAAGGGTTAAAAGTGGACGTTTGGGTCTTTAAGGGTTAAAGGTGGACGTTTGGGACTTTAAGGGTTAAAGGTGGACGTTTGGGTCTTTAAGGGTTAAAGGTGGACGTTTGGGTCTGTAAGGGTTAAAAGTGGACGTTTGGGTCTTTAAGGGTTAAAGGTGGACGTTTGGGACTTTAAGGGTTAAAGGTGGACGTTTGGGTCTTTAAGGGTTAAAGGTGGACGTTTGGGTCTGTAAGGGTTAAAAGTGGACGTTTGGGTCTTTAAGGGTTAAAAGTGGACGTTTGGGTCTCTAAGGGTTAAAAGTGGACGTTTGGGTCTGTAAGGGTTAAAAGTGGACGTTTGGGTCTTTAAGGGTTAAAGGTGGACGTTTGGGTCTGTAAGGGTTAAAAGTGGACGTTTGGGTCTTTAAGGGTTAAAGGTGGACATTTGGGACTTTAAGGGTTAAAGGTGGACGTTTGGGTCTTTAAGGGTTAAAGGTGGACGTTTGGGTCTGTAAGGGTTAAAAGTAGACGTTTGGGTCTTTAAGGGTTAAAAGTGGACGTTTGGGTCTCTAAGGGTTAAAAGTGGACGTTTGGGTCTGTAAGGGTTAAAAGTGGACGTTTGGGTCTTTAAGGGTTAAAAGTGGACGTTTGGGTCTTTAAGGGTTAAAAGTGGACGTTTGGGTCTGTAAGGGTTAAAAGTGGACGTTTGGGTCTTTAAGGGTTAAAAGTGGACGTTTGGGTCTTTAAGGGTTAAAAGTGGACGTTCGGGTCTCTAAGGGTTAAAAGTGGACGTTCGGGTCTTTAAGGGTTAAAGGTGGACGTTTGGGTCTGTAAGGGTTAAAAGTGGACGTTTGGGTCTGTAAGGGTTAAAGGTGGACGTTTGGGTCTCTAAGGGTTAAAAGTGGACGTTTGGGTCTGTAAGGGTTAAAAGTGGACGTTTGGGTCTGTAAGGGTTAAAGGTGGACGTTTGGGTCTTTAAGGGTTAAAGGTGGACGTTTGGGTCTCTAAGGGTTAAAAGTGGACGTTTGGGTCTGTAAGGGTTAAATAAAATGTCTTCTTCGTTGCTGTAAATGTCAGGGTGGTGTGCAGTTGCCTCATGCTGTGATGTGATTGCTTTCTTCTCAGAACAGTGTGGACCTGCTGAATCTGAACGACCCTCAGAGGAACGTGTTGGTTCTGATCTACGGTCTTGGCGGTCTTGGTCTGACAGCGGCTGAGGTGCGTTCACAAACACCTCCAGTGTTCAGTACATTAGAAGATTAGGTCACACTCACAAACACACACACACTGTAAAACACTACAGCTGAACTCCACCGATACTTCTGCAAAGTCTTCTCTACGTTTTTGTATTTATTGTGTGAAATTCTTTGTTTGTTCCCTTCAGAAATGATTCAGAATCATCTTTTGAACTTCAGCCCTTGAATGTTTTCTAGTTTCTGTTTAACATGTGACTAAAACAAAAGACCCAAAATACATTAAGTCAACATGGCTCAAATGTACTGTAACCCTAAACCTAAGCCTAACCCAAGGCCTAAACCTAACCCTAAACCTAAGCCTAACCCAAGGCCTAAACCTAAGCCTAACCCAAGGCCTAAACCTAACCCTAAACCTAAGCCTAACCCAAGGCCTAAACCTAAATCTAAACCTAAGCCTAACCCAAGCCTAAACCTAAGCCTAACCTAAGGCCTAAGCCTAAACGTAAGCCTAAACCTTAACCTAACCCTAAACCTGAACCTAAGCCTAAACCTAAGCCTAAACCTAACCCTAAGCCTAACCCAAGTCCTAAGCCTAAACCTAAGCCTAACCCTAAACCTCAGCCTAAACCTAAGGCCTAAGCCTAAACCTAAACCTAAGCGTAACCCAAGGCCTAAGCTTGAACGTAAGCCTAACCCAAGGCCTAAGCCTAAACCTTAGCCTAACCCTGAACCTAAGCCTAAACCTAAGCGTAACCCTAAACCTAACCCAAGGCCTAAACCTAAACCTAAGCCTAACCCAAGGTCTAAACCTAAACCTAAGCCTAAACCTCAGCCTGAACCCAAGGCCTAACCCTAAACCTAAGCCTAACCCAAGGCCTAAGCCTAAACCTAAGCCTAAACCTTAGCCTAACCCTAAACCTAAGCCTAAACTTAACCCTAAACCTAAACCTAAGTCTAACCCAAGGCCTAAGCCTAAACCTAAGCCTAAACCTCAGCCTGAACCCAAGGCCTAACCCTAAACCTAAGCCTAAACCTAAGCCTAACCCTAAACCTAACCCAAGGCCTAAGCCTAAACCTAAGCCTGAAACTAGTTACTGTTGATCTGGTGGTTCTTAGACAGGACCAGTGTTTGTTTCTGTTTGTTTCTTTGTTTTTTTATTTTTTTTTATTTTTTTCGGCTCCGTACATGGAGGGACTGCGATGTTCTGTAGAATTCCCCAGAAACTCCATTAATTTGTCCAGTTTGCGTTGAAATGAGAGGCGCTTGGCTCAAATTCCACAGTCATGCATTTTTCTCAGGCATGTGTTGAATGTCTGTTCAGTAAAAGAGCTGTGACGTACAGGGACGTAGTTTTAGGCCGGTGTTTCTCAGCGGGGGCGGTGCCACCCCCAGGGGGCGCTGGGACACTGCTGAGGGGCGTTTGAAACTGAGAGGGGGGTGTTGAGTCCAAAATGTGGAGTGTTAGTCTGTATAAGTATCAGTATCAAACAGCATGTCATGTCAATGAGAGATGTCCTTTTTTTTTGGGGGGGGGGGGTCATGATGATGTAAAGGGGCGTTTGTTCAAAAAAGGTTGAGAACCACTGTCAATGTTGGATTGATATGAAATTGATTTATTTCACTTGAGCAATTGTAGCTAGCGGCACCATCCGACACTTTTTGCTCCGTCACTTGTGTTCACTTGTGGTTTCCAGTCGTCTTCTGGTCCCCACTCTACCTGGAAACATGGAGACTAAAGCAGCAGAGTCCTGTCTGGGATTGATTTGAATAGGAGCACAGAGAAGAAGAGAAAAGAGACCACTGAACTACAACTGAACTACAACTAAACTACAACTGAACTACAACTAAACTACAACTAAACTACAACTGAACTACAACTGAACTACAACTAAACTACAACTGAACTACAACTGAACTACAACTGAACTACAACTAAACTACAACTAAACTACAACTGAACTACAACTGAACTACAACTAAACTACAACTGAACTACAACTGAACTACAACTAAACTACAACTGAACTACAACTGAACTACAACTGAACTACAACTGAACTACAACTAAACTACAACTGAACTACAACTGAACTACAACTAAGCATTTAGGAAAAAACAAAAACTAATAAAAACTATCAAACCTGCTCTAAAAATGAATTAAAACGAACTGAATTAGAGAAAAAAAAAGTCAAAACTAAATAAAACTAAACTAGAATGAAAAATCCAAAAGTATTATAACCTTTAGGACTGGGTAAAAAAATCGATTTAATCGATCTTAGATCAGTTTCGTTTCAATTTTGCGTAATCGATTAATAGTGGATGAGACTGATTTTTCAGAGCAGGACCAGGAGTACGCGGAAGCGTGACCAGCTCCGTCTTGCGAACCCCTGGGACAGACGGGTCGTTTTGGTCTCATTCTGGCGCAGAAAAGATGCGGAGGACGGGTGGGAAAACCCCTCAGCTGGAGGTCCTCCTGTCCTCAAACTGGAGCCCAGACTGTGAAGGAACAGTCCACCTGGAGGTTCTCTGAGGAGAGTCCAGGACACATAACCGGGATCCATAACTGTCACCTGTGGCTGAGTACGGAGTTAGAGGAACAGGAAAGTGACAATGTCCCACCGCTACGCTAACACCCCGCTCCCTGACCAACAATCATGGAGGGCGCACACACACATACACACACACACACACGCACACACACACACACATACACACAGACACACACACACACACATACACACACGCACACACACACACACACACACACACACACACGCACACACACACACATACACACACACATACACACAGACACACACACACATACACAAACACAGACACACACACACACGCAGACACACACACACACACAGACACACACACACACACCTACACACACACAGACACACACACACACACACAGACACACACACACACACACATACACACACAGACACACACACACACACACACACACATACACACACACACACACAGACACACACACACACAACCCTGCTCTGACCAACAACCACAGAGCACAACTCCACTGCCGCTCCAATCAGGGAGCGCCGCCCCCCCCCACCATGAGTAAAGGCACCAGCCGTAAACAGAATGAAGAGGACACAGAAGTCTGTTCTGATCCACTGTAGAAACATGGACATGTCTGTGTCCTGTTCATTATTCCAGAGTACATTCAGCTGTTTACTGATGAAATGTCCCATTTATTTCCTTTCTAATATCAATTCTGATCCCAGTACTGGTGTGTTGCATGACTGCGGTACTCAAATAATCAGGTTACAACTCAAAACTGTACTTTGGAATCACTAAATTAATCTGAATCAATCAATTAATACTGAATTGAATCGTGATTAATCGATTCAGAACCTTATGAATCGAAATCAAATCGATTATGTAAATTCACCATGATACCCCGCCCTAATAACCTTGGTTAATGGTTGATCTGTTTTTTGTTTTTGTTTTTTTTTTGGGGGGGGGGTGTGACTGTGGTCCACCCTCTGATATTCTGTCGTGTTGTCTGTTCAAGTTGAAAACACAGCTGTGTGACGTTCAGGGGTCAGCTCCCCCTACAAACATAAAGCTGCCAGTTGTTCTGTTTGAGTGTAGGTTCATAAAAGGCTGAATACTGGAGTCCTCTGTTAAAGCTCACTGCGCTGCTTTTCTTCTTGTACAGAATGAAGGATCATAAAAACCTACAATCATATGTCAGAGGCAATAACCATTCTGGGGGTTCTAGATAACTGTTACCCATCCTGTCAGCCTACTGAAATACAGTCCCAGAGGTTCTCAAATGAACCTCAGACAGGCCACGATCCAGGCTGTAAATAACCCCCCCCCCCAGAAGACCACCCTAAACCACACTGGGGACTCGACACATGGAAGCCAATCCACATTCACTGTGGCAGGGCCAAGAGTTCAATTATTTGTTTTCCTTGCTCCCTAAAGTTCATGTCAGATGGGTTCGCCATCGGGGCTTATCCATTACCGGCTCGATTCCTGGCTGAGCCCAGAGGACGAGGGCGGAGCCGGGAATAGCATCCACCTCAGACCGCTGGGAAAAACTGCACAACCCCCACCACCACCACCAGCCATATTAATTTAAATTGATTCATATAAACTCAAAACAGATAGTAACTGATACAAATACATGATTACAAATATTAAATTATTTAACTCATTCCGTGCGTTTACATGACTGTTGGTTTAATCTGATTAAAGGTTAGACCAGGGCTGTCAAACTCACTTTAGTTCAGTTCCACATTCAGCCCACATTGATCTCCAGTGGGCCGGACCAGTAAAACAATAACATAATAACTTGGAAATAATGACGACTCCAAATTTTTCTCTTTGTTTTAGTGTGAACAAAATTGCATTATGAAAATATGTACATTTACAAACTATCCAAACAAAAATGATGTGAATATCCTGAAAAAACTGAGATTTTTTGTGAAAAATAAATGCAATTTTTTAACCATATTACAGCTCAACTTACCATTTACACATGCATATTACAGACTGGATCTACAAAGGCACAAAATATTTAATAACAGGAAGTATAATGTTAAAATTTTACTTTCAAAATTTCAGGTTTTTCACATTTTATTGTTAAAGGATAGTTTGTAAATGTTAATATTTTCATAATTTAATGTAAGTTTTTACACTAAACCAAGAGAAAAATATGGACTTGTCAGTATTTATAGGTGTAATGTAATATTATGTTTTTCACAATAAAATAAGAAAATTTGGAGTCATTATTTCTAGGTTATTATGCTATTATTTTAGTTGAGATCACATTGGTCTGTATGTGGAACCTGAACTAAAACGAGTCCCACATCCTTGACCGTTAATATCTGAAGTGTAATTTTTGAAAATTCATCCCACAGGCCGGACTGGAACCTTCGGCGGGCTGGTTTAGGCCCCTGGGCCGCATGTTTGACACCCCTGGGTTCGATCCTATTTCAGATGTCCATGTAAACACCTTATTCCAGTTGAAAAAGAACAGTTCAGATTAAATTTAAACCTGATTAAAGTCAGTGGTTTAATCCTCTTTTAACTGCGCTCTAAATTCTTCCTGGACATGTAAAGCCTTTATTCCGTTTGGACTTTATTCCTTCCATTCTGCACATGCTCAGTGTCTTGTCCTGTGGCGATGACGCACACATTCTGCGCTGGTGGTGCAGTCTAGTCTTCCCAAAGCGTTCCAGTGGAATATTCTGATGGGATCTACCAGCCTGGAAAACCCTGAAGGAACAGTTCAACACTGGCTTTGGATTCATTCATTTGTCCTGAACTAATGAGTTCCACAAGTGGGACAAACAGTTTGAACTGCAGCCCTAACGTTAGCTTAGCTTAGCCTAGCTTAGCATAATGGCTTCATTCCTCTGCTCAGATGTAGCCAGGCTTTTAGAGGTGATTTGTAGTATTTTAGGAGTGATTTGGGTCAGTTCAGTTCTCCTAATCATTCCTTTAGTCCGCTGGGGTCAGTATGATCACAAACTGAGGCTCAGATCATGGTCATGTGACTTACTGCAGGAAGAAAATCTGGGAAATAAAAACTAATGCAAAGCTAAAACACTAAAGCAAAGCTAATTTAGCACATGCATCCCTTCAACAAAAAGATTTTCCAACTTCCGTCAACACAACAGTCCACAGATTGTATGAGTGCAGTAAGTCGCAGATCTGAAGAAATAATTAGAGAGAATCGGATTTGACAAAATCACTGAGAAAAGACGACAAATCACCTTTAAAAAACTGGCTACGTGTGACCATGGAAATGCAGTGACTATGCTAAGCTAAGCTAACAGAAGGGCTAAGCTAAGCTAACAGAAGGGCTTCCAGAACCCAATAAACGTTTCTCATGTAAACCTTTATTCAGGTTTAACATTTCCATGGAAACATAAGAGAAAATACTTTAGTTCCGGATTAATTTCTTCTGGAAAAATAAACTGGATTTAAAAAAAACATCCTGTAACCGTACCCATTGTTGTATTGTGACTGCCTCCACCGCTGCCACCACCACAATAAAGCCAGCAAATTAGACTACTGGTATTATTATTATATAATTTTGTATTATTACAACAATTCTTATTTCCCCCCTCTCTCTTTCTCTCTTTCATTCACACTCCCCTCTTCCCCTTTTCCCTGTCGCCCCCTAACCAAAGTATATTGTTTAGTTGCTCTTTACATTGATGATCTTTTTCACTGGACTATGATGTTGCGGTTGTTGTTTTTGGTTTGTTTGTTTATTTGTTTGATTTTCCTTTTGTTTATGTGTTGTGGTTGTTGTTTTTCTGTCCACATTGTCTTGTTAACTATCACAAATTTAAAAAAAAACAAAAAAACAAAGAAAATTAAAAAAAAAAAACCTGGGAGACGGAGGACTGGACCCAGACCAGCAGGGGGCACATGACCACGCCTCAACATTCAACTGCATCACAATCATGTCAGTCTAAGGTACAGGTGTCAAACATGCGGCCCGGGGGCCAAAACCGGCCGCCCAAAGGGTCCAATCTGGCCCCTGGGATGAATTTGTGAAATGCAGAAATTACACTTAAGATATTAACAATCAAGGACGTTAAAAGTTTTTTAGGTCGATTCAACCTAAAGTGGGTCAGACCAGTAAAATGCTATCATAACAGCCTATGAATAATTAAAACTGCCAAAAAAAAAGGAAAATTACACAAAAATGTTTACATTTACAGACTAGCCTTTTGTAAGCAAAATATGAATAAACTGAACAAATATGAATAACTTCAAATGTCTTAAGACAAGTATGTGGAATTGTACCAATATTCTGCCTGTTACTAAATGTTTTGTGTATTGTAGATCCACTGGGATCTGTAAGTTGTGATGCATAAATTATAAACTTAGACGTAATATTGTTAAAATTGCACTTTGTTTATGATGTGTTCAAGTACGGTTCATAGATGTAAACATTTTCATTATGGAATTTTCCTTTATTCACTCAAAAACATAGAGAAAACTTTGGAGTTGATATTGTTTATAAGTTGTTATCCTATTATTAGGTGTTGTGATCACTTAGCTTTGTGTGTTTGCGTGCGTGTTTGTTTGCTTGTTAGCAAGATAACTCAAAAAGTTACGGACAGATTTTCTTGAAATTTTCAGGAAATGTTGATACTTGCACAAGGAAGAAATTATTAAATTTTGTTGGAGATTGGGGGGGGGTTTGGTCCAGTCAGAAGGAGGAGTGGACTCACAGCATCACAATGAACACAAATGAAGGAAAAAATGAACAAAATGCACAAAAATGAAGAAAATACAGAAATTGAATGAACACAAATGAAGGAAAAAATGAACAAAATGCACAAAAATGAAGAAAATACAGAAATTGAATGAACACAAATGAAGGAAATAATGAACAAACTGCACAAAAATGAGGAAAATATAAAAATTAAATGAACACAAATGAAGAAAATAATGAACAAAATGCACAAAAATGAAGAAAATACAGAAATTGAATGAAACACAAATGAAGGAAATAATGAACAAAATGCACAAAAATGAGGAAAATATAAAAATTAAATGAACACAAATGAAGAAAATTGAATAGAAAAACACAATGAAGAAAATAATGAAGAAAATAATGAAGAAAATTAAGAAAAACTATGAAAATATAAAAACAAAACGACCAAAAATGAAGAAAATAGTGAACAAAGTGAACAAAAATAAATATAAAAAAATGAAGAAAAATGAAGGAAACCATGAACAAAATGCACAAAAATGAAGTATATAAACATAATAAAGAAAAATGAAGAAAATAATGAACAAAATGAAGGGGGTGTGGGGGGCAGATCTCTCTTGGTGGAGGTCTGCGCTCTCCCAGTGCTTTTCCTGTTTGTATTATTTGACTGGTCCGGCCCACTTTAGATCATATTAGGCTGAATGTGGAACTGAACTAAAAAGACTTTTACACCCCTGGTCTAAGGAATCTCACAAATACATCTGTTTGACACTGAGGCCCCTCTGCTCCGCCCAGCCCCTCTGCTCCGCCCAGCCCCTCCCACCACTGTCACATATTGATTAGATGATAATGGACCCTTAGTGGAGTGTATTTATTATGCATCAGTTGTCGATAATCCGCCAAAGTGAGCGAGTAAAAGGTGACTGGTGGATGTCTTCTCCAGTTTCTTGAGCTCACCCCCCCCCCCCCCACCTCCATCCCGCCTGTCAGATAAGCAGACATGTGGCGTACACTCAGTGAAACCATGTGGACAAGATGGAGATGATAGGGCTGGGCTGATGAGAAGGTTCAGGTCTAGAAGGTCGGATTCAACAGTAGGGCTGTTAGAAAAGATCGGCAATATATTGCGATATTTCATTTCACAATACTGTATCAATATTTAAAAAGTACTGTATTGATATTTTTAAAGATTTATTCAAATGTAGATATTGTGGAGGTTAATTTTTTTTTTCTTCTTTTTTTTGTTTATATTTTATTTATTATTATTTAACACTCTTATCTTCCTCTTGGTCTGGATCTTCTCCTGGGTCTGGATCTTCCTCTGGGTCTGGATCTTCTCCTGGGTCTGGATCTTCCTCTGGGTCTGGATCTTCTCCTGGGTCTGGACCTTCCTCTGGGTCTGGATCTTCTTCTGGGTCTGGATCTTCTTCTGGGTCTGGATCTTCTTGGTCTTACAGCTGGACCAGACTAAGGAACTGAAAACCCTTTGACTGACAAACAATGGTCCACACTTCTTCTTCTTCCTCTTTGTGGTTTTTATGGCAGTTGCCAAGGCAACAACGTGCACTGTGTACTGGTGAAATGCACCAAATCTAAGCAATTTAGATTTATTATTATGGGCTGTATTTATCAGTGAAAACTTTAATTATGGGAATTATCTGAATGACCTCATTTTTTTGGATATGGGGCAGATAATTCTCGGTGCCGATAGTTACTGTGCATCTGTACTTTTTGGTGTGGTTGCAGACTCAGAGGTTGTTTCTTCCTAGGACACAGAGGGTTCGGGTTCAGGTTTGAGTTCGGGTTCGGGTGAACCTAACTACTGTCACAGATGCCAAGGATCAAAGGATCATTTCACTAAGAGCTGACCTGACTGATCATTTAGTCAACGTGCAGAGTGTCTTCAGTGCATGAACACTATGACAACAGATCCTCAGTGAGTGGAATGAGGTCAGGACGGGCGGGTATCTGTGACTAATCCACCTCCATAAAACCCACTCACTGTGATGATGTGTCTCAGTCCTGGTGGACACGTCTGGACCAGTGACATGAGCTCAAAGAAACAACAACAAAACAAACAAGTGTTCATTGAACTCAAACTTCCACCAAACACCCTGAACGGTGTGCATGTGTGGATCCACTCTTTCTGTGTAAATCCAACAGTTTCCAGGTTGTTCCATACACAGAAACAGTTGAAGCTGGTCCCAGTCATGTGTCTGTCCAATTAGATTCAATTCACATCAATATTAGTTGAGTTCTAATTTTAAATGTGTGGTAAATGGGATTTTCAATGTTCAATGTAAATGTCCACAGAGTCCACATTCCACAGTGGATGTGGACAATTTAGTTCCAGATACAAGAGATTGTTCTAAGCTACAGGTGGATCCAACTGGAGGAGAATCAGAGTCGTTTTGAATTTTTTATGAATTTTGGAAAATGTCTCAATGATGACAGATGGAAAACTGTAGATGTTGTGACCTTGAACTTTGGCCTACTGGGACCACAATTTAATGGGTTGGTCCCAGGGCCTAGGCCTATCTGTGGGGAAGATTTGGAAAAGATGGGTGGAAGAGTTTTACACTAAAGTAGCAAACAAACAAACAAACAAACAAACAAACAAACACACAAAGCAAAGTGATCACAATACCTCCTGGCGGAGGTAATAATGATCAAATACAGGTGGACATGTGCTCTGTTCTAGAAATGCATGTTCCCTCTGATTCCACTCATTTCTATTATTTTTAATTTCTAGGTTGTGTAATTTCCTTGTCCATAAACAGGGCAGAGGTGGGTGGGGCCAGCTGAGCATCATCTTGGATTGGTTCAAACACTTGGATTCTCCGCCCTGACTGTCCATAGTCTGGATCAGGTCTAAATGTACGTGTGGAACTCGTTCAGTCCAGCAGATGGATGGTAAACCACATAAAAACGGCCCTGGTGGTTCAGCCAGTACTCCAGCCTCACGGCAGAGGGCGCCACTGAGCACACAGGCTCCTCCTACTACTGCACAACTCACCTGTAGACATTCCTCTATTTCTCCTTCTGGCCTTAACCCGGTGTTTTTCAACCTTGGGTTCGAGACTCCATATGGGGTCGCCTGGAATTTCTAGTAATTGAAAAATAAAAAGTAACTCAGAAATAAAAATCTGTCTTATTCTGTGATAGGTGAAGGCGCCGGCTGCCGGTCCGCTGCTCTGTGTGTGAATGGAAATGCATGTAGTTGTACTTTAACACTGACATTTGTCTACTCTAGAGTAAATCTGCTAACTCTGAGGAGAACTAAATCGGACTTAATAATAATAATAATAATAATAATAATAATAATAATAATATATTTTATTTATAGGTGCCTTTCTTGGCACTCAAGGACACCGTACAGTAAAACAGTAAACATGAGAGTATAAAACAAGCAATAAAACAGAGTAAAAAATAAAAAGCAGGTTAAAAAATTCAACTTTCGCTACTTCATACTGCGAGACATTGAATACCTCTTCACCTTGTATTCTGCTGATTTCCAGCACAGCTCAGGGCTCTGCCCTGTGCAGAAGTTCTCAGATGATCCAGTAGTTGTAACATGTGTCAAAGGGAATGAAGAGGGGGAATACAGGAGACTGGGGAGGGACTTTGTAGGGTGGGGCCAGAAGAACCAGCTGCTCCTGAACACGACAAAAACTAAGGAGATGGTGCTGGACTTCAGACACCAGCCCCACAAGAGGAACATCCAGCGGCTGAACAAGGTCATCCAGAAGGCAGGCCTTCAGCTGGAGTTCTGCAGGCCCTCTAACAAAACACAAGTGTCCATGAAACTGTTACGTCAACCAATCAGATTTAGAGTTGGCGACACCAGGGCCCTCTAGCAGGCGTACGGTAACGTCAGCGTATTCACACCCTTTGATTGGATAGTCAGAGAGCATACGAGCTAAAGCTAGCAAACTGCTTCTGTAGTGAGCTGCACCAACACAAATACAGTTGTGTTGGTTTAACAGCTGTTTAGTCCAAACACAACGGCTGAAGGAGGAGAAGAAATGGATTTGGACGCGGATTTACTGTCAAAGACCGACTTTTCCAGAAAAGCTGGACATCATTAAGAAAGGTCAAACAATTCTGAAGCTAGCATGCCGGTCACAACCAGGAAAAGGATTTGTTTGTCACTTTCAGTGCACTAACTACAACCGGTACCCCTGGTACCCCCAGTACCCAGTACCCCTGGAACCCAGTACCCCCGGTACCTGCACATATAATCTGTACAACAGAGTAGTTGAACTGTTTTTGAGGAAAGAAAGGAGGATGGATTTTGTGTTCAAATAATCTGAATTTTTGGTGAGTAAAATGTTGTTATTTTCCTAAATAAGTTCCTGAGGTTCTCATTGGTGTTTTTTTCTGTCAGCTGTAGCTGCAGTAGGAGCAGACTGGTGCACCAGGGTTTGTTTATTCACTAAAGGCATTTATTGTGGCTACACCAGTTATCTATCTGCGATGCAACAGCTCTTTATACTGCATTTACTGCAGAATACGATCGTTTTTATAACCATAAAATACTTACTGAGGGGTGGACTGGTTCAGATGGACCACTACTGAAGGCCTAAGGGTGAAATGAACGGTCCACCTCTGATATATATTATCCATAACCTACGGCCTCACAGGGCTTAGAGCAAAGGTTGTATTTTGAAGTTCAGGTAGGAGGACCCCACAGAGGTCTGAACTGGAGCGACAGGAGAACTTCCCCTCAGACAACGCCCCCACCCCCCCCACCCAGATAACAGAAGGTAGACATTACATCAAAGTTATGTAACACTGATTACAGTGTGTACGACACACATGAAGGCATGTGCCTCTTATAGAAATAATAAATAAAAGGCTCTTCTAGTCCGTCATATGATCCTGACAACCACATAGTTGTGTTACTTCCTGAATCTTCTCAGACAAACAGGCCGACCCACACACAGGTCAAAGGTCAGTGGGTGGGTGTGAATGAGGACACTTACACATACTGAAGCTTTGTGTTGAACTGGAAGGCGTTGGCAGAGATGAGCCTCAGTTTACAGGAGGTGACGGTCCTGGTGAAGGACAAGCACACAAACAGGCCACATCCATGAAGGAGAACACACGCTTCCACAAAGAAAACATTAACTACACACATTTGAACAACACTGGTCACATGGTTCCACTGGTCTACAGGTCACATGGTTCCACTGGTCTACAGGTCACATGGTTCCACTGGTCTACAGGTCACATGGTTCCACTGGTCTACAGGTCACATGGTTCCAGGTGTGAGTCTGTGGTCCAGTCTAATCCAGTCCTAAATGCTGTTGGTTGTAGTTTCACAGATACAGTCTGGAATTAATGATAGAATGGGTTTAAGTCCAGGTGAACATTAGTGTCAGATGGACCAGCTCTGCTTCAAACACTGTCTGCACATGACAGCACATGGACTGGACAGGTTCTATCAGTGGAACATCTACACATCTGTTGGAGAAATGGACACAAACCAACATATATGTGTTCGAACACACCATCATATACCTGGAAAAGCATATCTGTCTCTTCTGTCCTGTTGTTTTTACTTGGTATTTTTATTTCACTGTTTTCAGTGTACAGCTGCTTTTATGTCTTTTTAATCTATTCTTGTATTTCAGTCGATTATTTGGATTTTTATTCTTCTGTACGACACTGTGTTAACTGTACAGCTGTTTTATGTTTTATGTCTATTCTTGTAATTTTCTTTCATTTTTAGTTTTTCCCCTGTAAGCGTCTGCCAAATGCATAAATGGAAATGGAAAACAGCAGCAAACCAGCACTTTGGTCATTAGTTTAACAACTGATCTGATTAAAATATGGAACATTTAACACATTTAATGTGAGGCAGATCATTTATTAAACCCTGTAGAACAGTGGAATGGGTTGAATGTACTGGATCCTGACTGTGTGTGTGCAGAGTCACTGGGGTTCGGGACATTTATCTGCTGTTTCTTTACATTCACCTGAAATAAGAGTTAAAGTGTCGTCCTTTGAAATACTCAGATGTGTAATACTGCTCTTATAAGTGAAATGTGAAAACATGAACTATTTCATTTCCATTTCTGAAATCGTTTAGAAAGTGACAAAATTTGCATATTTCAATGTTACAAGAAAAAAAGGAAGATGTAAATCAAACCATTTTTAAGAAGGTAAGTCATTGTTTAGAAAAATGAATAACCTTCTTAAAAATGGTTTGATTGTGATGACAAAGTCTATTATTTCTAAGCTCTATCAAGGCCTGTTGAAAAGCAAAGGAACCTCAACAGATTATATTAAAAAAAGATGGGAGACAGAACTGAATGCTGTTATATCATGTGAACAATGGGACAATATGTGTGAATCTGCTCCTTCTACCTCCTCTTCAGCAGACTGCCCAGAATTTTGTTGGAAAAATTTAGTACGGTTCTTTATAACACCAAAACAACAGTTTAGTAAAAACTTCAGTGCTACTGTTTGCTGGAGGGGTTGTGGGGACACAGAGGCAAACCACACCCACATTTTTTGGTCCTCTACAAAAATTACAACTTTTTGGAAAGATGTTGCTACAAAAATAGAACAGATTTTGGGTTTTGGACTGCAGCAACCCACCCTGACACTTCTGTTGGGAGATTTTCCAGACGATTTGACGGTGAATGACAGGTACCTCCTGAAGGTTTTTTGTGCTGCAGCAAAGAAAGTAATCACCTGAAGATGGCTTCGGCCTGAGCCACCGGTGTTAGAGGACTGGATGAACATAGTGGAGGAAATCCACAAAGTGGAGAGACTTACATTCATGTTGAGGCTGAAAGCAGAGCTCTGCATGAGAGGGTGGAATAAATGGACTGCTTTTTTTTTTTTAAACAAAGTTAATGTGGGGCTTGTCACACAATGAGAACTGCTGCTCAGACTTTATTTGCACGGCTTAACTGATGCTGCTTGATTGTGACAATTGATAATTTTGCTTTCGAATAGTAACATGTACTTAATGCTGAATGTCGTTTGTTTTGTTAGCTTACCGGCCGAGAGGCTGTTAGCTATTGTCGTCATGCAGCCTCCGGCATCATCATCTGTCGTCATCTGTCGTCTGTCGTCCTCTGTCATCGTCTGTCATCTAACGTCTGTTGCTGTCTGTCACCTGTCGTCAGTTGTTGTCTATTGTCTGTCTTCCTCTGTCGTCGTCTGTCATCTGTCGTCTGTCGTCGTCTGTCATGATCTGTCGTCTGTCGTCGTCTGTCATGATCTGTCGTCGTCTGTCGCCTGTCATCTGTCGTCTGTCATTGTCTGTCATCTGTCGTCATCTGTTGTCGTCTGTCGTCGTCTGTCGTTTGTTACAAAACTTTCAGTCTTCTTCTTTGAAACTACAATTCCCATTGACTTCAAACTTGGTATACAGCTTCTTTATGATGATGTCAACAAAACTTAGTGAAATTATTTGGATCTGGATCTGATTCTGGATTTGGTGCCACTTTGAAAAATGTCCCCATTATAAGAAATAGGAAGTGGATGGATGCAATAACTCAGTAAATATAAATGATCTCCAGTGTAAATGTCTCCAGTCCAGCCCTGATGGGGAGATGACCCAAACATAATGTCCACATGCTGATCAGGATCTTCTTCTGGATCTGGAACTGACGCAAAATTTCACATGGGCTCTTATGGGGAAAACATTTCCATCGTCTTCTTCTCCCAAACTCCAGTTCTGATTGACTTCAAACTTGGTATACAGCTTCTGTATGATGATGTCAACACAAGGGATTGAAATTATTTGGATCTGGATCTGATTCTGGATTTGGTGCCACTTTGAAAAATGTTCCCATTATAAGAGATAGGAAGTGGATTGATCCAATAAATCAGTATCAATGATATCAAGTGTGAATTTGAATTTTTTACAGATCTGATTGAATATGAGCAAAACATGGACTATTTCTGTAATAGAATAAATACACAGAACTGGGTGAGAATAAATGGATCTGGATACATTTCCCAAAGCTCTGAATTTGGCCGCTAAGATACAGGGCCATTGGTCCGATTTTTTTTCTTATAGTGAATAATTTTTTGGGCTGTTCTCTTTTTTCTTATAGTGGATAACTTTTTGGGCTGTTGCACCTCTGGGCCACTGTCAATTTGCCAATACAGGAAGTGCTTTTAATTTGGCAAGGCATTAAAATTTATATTAATTCAGAACGCTCCTATCTGAACAGTAAACCCATAGTTCTTCCTCTGGCTGTGACTCCTGGTGCAGCTGTACAAAAATACAAAAACAAACCCAAAAAGGCCAATAAACACTGACATCCACACATTCAGTCCAAATGAACACTAACAGCACAACCCACTGAACCCCTGCACAGAAAAACAACACATTTACAACAACAGGAACAATACCCACAGTGCAATGCACTGATAAAAAGGTGTGGTCAGGACTAAAACTGAGGGATTTAAATCTATTCACCTTAAACTTTTTCGTACTTTCAACTATGTCTACAAATGAGTAGAATATACTCATCACTTTTTAGTAATTTGATTAAACTGAACTCATTTAAGTACATTGGAATTAAAGTATTTTAGTAAATACAAAGTCTGGGCTTACAGTGTAGTTCTAATAACTGCTGTGGTCGTATTTTCGTGTTTTTACACTGAAAACTGTTGAAATGACATTAGAATAGTGAGGAAATACAGGAGGAGGTGGTCAGGTCAGAGTCAGTCCACACACAAGTCCAGTCGGACCTGGTGGACTGGGGTCGGACTTACAGGTTCCTCAGTTCTCTGTAGTTCACCAGGTTCATGTCGCTGATGTTCTCCAGACCCGCTTGGTTTTCGATGTAACTGGTTCAGAAAACACAAAGAAAAGGAGACAAACACACACGGTTACAGAGGAAATACAGACAGACTGGACTGAAAAAGACACTGTTTATTCAGTTTCATCTGTTTTTATAGAAGAACCTTCAACTTTAATCTGAGCTTTAATGAACATCTACATCAGGGGTGTCAAACATGCGGCCTGGGGGCCAAATGCCAAAGGCTCCAGTTCGGCCCCTGGGATGTTTTTGCCAAGTGCAAAAATTCCACAGTCTTGAATTGAATTGAGAAAAAAAAAAAAAAAATTAGCTTGAATTAAGGAAAAAATCTTGAATTAAGCAAAAAAAAAAAAAAAAAAAAAAATCTTCAATCAAGGCAAAAAAATCTCAAATTTAGCAAAAAAATCTTGAATTAAGCCAAAAAAAATTGTCGATTAAGTAAAAAAAAATCTTCAACTAAGCAAAAAAAAAAATCTTCGATTAAGTTTAAAAAAAATCTTGAATTAAACCAAAAAAAACTCTTCAATTAAGTTTAAAAAAATCTTGAATTAAGCCAAAAAAAACAAAAACAGAATTAACACCTTAATTTTTTGTCTTTGTTTTAGTGCAAAAAATAACATTAAATTATGAAAATATTTACATTTCCAAACTATCCTGTAACATTAAAGTGTGAATAACTTGAATAAATATGAACAACCTGAAATGTCTAAAGAAAATTCAGCACAATTTTAATAATTTTTCCTCCTGTTCCTCAGGTGTTTAGTGTCTTTGTAGATCTGATCTAGAATGCACATGGACAAATGAGAAGTGGAGGAAGAAGATTGGTAAAATTGCACTAAATTTTCTAACGTTTTTTAATTTAAATTTCAGTTTTTTCAGTTTTTTTTTTTTTGTGGATAGTTTATAAAAGTAAGTATTTTCATAATTTAATGTTTGTTTGTTTTTTTACACTAAAACGACAAAAATTTGGAGTTGTCATGGTTTATGGGTTATTCTGTTCTTATTTTTCTGGTCCGGCCCACTGCAGATCAAATGTAGCTGAATATGGAACTGAACTAACATGAGTTTGACAGCCCTGATCTACATGATCAGTGAATTAAATACAGAAAATACAGGCTTTACACTTAAAAATGCAAAAGACAGAGGATAATATTAGAGTAAAAATGTGATAAATCACTTAAGAAAAGTTAAATATAGAGGAAAAGTCTTTTGGAAGTGCCACAGCAGTAGGCCTGGGTCTGCATGGGGTCAACAGTACCAGTGTACAGAACCGTTCCATCTGTTATTTGTGCTTTGGCCTTAAACTCCTGAGTGAATTTACACTTGGTTGGGATTCCATGGACATGGTGGATGGAAGGAGGTCAAATATGTTCCACATAGGGATGTAACGATTACCGCTATAACGATAAACCGCTGTGAAATCACAGACGGTTAGTATTACCGTTTAAATTGTAATTCTCATGAAAACCATGTTTGACTATCGCACTTTTCTGTAGAAAATGCCGATGTAAAGATATGTTTTTTATGTCAAATATTTGAGTATAGTTTGAATTTATTACAATTTTAATGTTCAATACCTAATATTTGGAACCAATATTCACTTTTAAAGTCTGTGAAAAGGTTCGTTAAGCATCTGTGTGTTATTTATGAAATAAATTATATACATTTTTCAAATCGGATTTTATATTTTTTTTGTCCTTTCTGGCCTTTTATGTTTTTATAGTAGGTTAAAGTGAAAAAATAATAGACAGATGATACAGATGAAGTTGTGCTGAAAAAACAGATCCAAACATGGGTATAGTAAACATTTGTTTCTATAGTATATAAAGGCCAAATCAAAAGGACTGAAAAACAGACAGAATAGACTCAGACCACTAAGGGTTAATATGTGAATGTTTCTGACACAGAAGGGACATTGTACCAATTATTTTATTAATGTATTTATTTATTTATTCATTTAATTTATTTTAAATACAACTTGGTTAAATTATTTCAGTGTGTGTATTAGTACTTTTTGAACATTCTGAGCACAATTTCAACAATACAGCGATAATAATGATAACCAGGATAATTTTGGTCACAATAACCATGATATGAAATGTTCATATGGTTTCATCCACAGTTCCACACAAACTGAGTCCAAACACAACAGAGAAGTCCAGTGTTTTTCCTGTTCAGCAGTTTATGACTAGTTTATTCAGTGCAGGAGCATCTTTCTAATCCACTACAGACGGAGGACCAGAGCAGAACAGACAGCAGGCTGAAGTCCAGATGACCTGAGGACCGGACCTCCATGACCTCCAGCAGACAACAGAGGTTAACAAAGCCCAAGGCTGAGCTCAGACCGATCTAGCTCAAGTGGAAAGTAAACACAGGAGATGTCGAGCAGACGAGGCTGATGGGAAACTCTCCTCACTGAGTCCTTTTCCATTTGTGCAGACAGAGACGACCTGAGAAAAACCAGAGCTGTGGATCGCTTCCACACCAAGGATCGAATAGTTCTGGATTTTTCATTCGGCCTGAGCCCAGCACACATGCCGGCGAGGGCGTATTAAAATCGCATGGTTCTGTTATTTTTTAAAAAATTTTTTTAATTATTTCTCTCGCAAAATTACCTTTATTTGAAGTCACCAAGAAAAAATATCACAAAATGACTCGGCCACGCCCCTTCAAAAATCAAACTACATTACATGGATGGGAGCCCTCCCCAAATATTTTTCCACGTACAAACATGAAACTTGGTCCAGATGTAGCCCATGGTAGGACAAGTAAAAAATTACACCATGGCCCCGCCCTGAACTCAACAGGAAGTCGGCCATATTGGATGGAAGTGTGGACCAGTAAAATCCCACCCCTCATCCTTCCATCATCTCCTCCGACGGTTTACATCCAATTTGGACCAAACTGGGTGAAAATCACCTACACACACGTGTGATCAAAAGTGATCACCTACATTTTTGATCAAATGTTGGGCGTGGCTGTGACGAGCCTGTGATGAAGTGTTCATTTTCAGACGTATAAAACTGTGCTTATCTCACAGAATGTCGGATCCAGCCAACGATACGGTGTCCTCCAACTGTCAGTGGTTTCAGCAGCTGCATGGGGGGGTGAGGGCCTTAACACCACTTATGGTTTTAATTCTAGTTTAGTTTTGTTTAGTTTTGACTTTTTTTTCTCTAATTCAGTTCGTTTTAATTTGTTTGCTTGTTTTTTATTAGTTTTCATTTTTTTCTTAATACTTAGTTTTAGTTTAGTTTTAGTTCAGTGGTCTCTTTTCTCTTCTTCTCTGTCATCGTACTCAAATAAATCCCAGACAAGAAATATGTTATTTTCTTTTGTTCAGACAAGATATAGTTTTTAGATGTTTCCTGCTTGACAGTTTCCACTGTGACTCCAGTCTTCCTCAGAAGCACCATCTGACGTGCTGCTGATGGGTAATTTATCAGCTGGTCGGCTCGACAGACCAATCACAGTGGAAACTGTCACGCAGTTAACATCTTAAAAACTGTACCTTGTCTGAACAAAAGAAAATAGTATATTTACATAAACAGAAGACAAAATGAACGTCTTTAGCCTTATCCCAGACAGGACTCTGCTGCTTTAGTCTCCATGTTTCCAGGTAGAGTGGGGACCAGAAGATGACTGGAAACCACAAGTGACGGACCGTCAAATATCATATGGTGCCGCTAGATAAAACTGCTCAAGTGAAATAAATCGATTTTGTATCAATCCGACATTGACAAAGACAAAAACGAAGGGAATTTTATCCATAATTTTTATCTGTTTTAGTTAGTTTTGTAAACACACAATACAGTTTCAGTTAGTTATGTTTTTTTTCCTTTTAATGATAGTTTTTATTTCAGTTAACGAAAATGTTTTTACAATTCTAGTTTTTGTCATTTCGTTAGTTTTCGTTAACGATAATAACCTTGGTCCACAGACAGTGTACGGACACCCAGATGGAATCATGGGTAAGGATCCTGTTGGAGTCAAATGTTCACCTCCGGACTCCAGACTGATGGACACACAGTGGACCAGTTAAATATGATCTGAGGACAAATACAACAGACTGATGTGGAGAAGATGATGATGGTGATGATGAGCAGCAGAATGACTCAGTCTGGATAAAGACAATTAAAGACGTGTCTCTCTAAACCAGGGGTGTCAAACATGCGGCCCAGGGGCCAAATCTGGCCCCCCCGCCAAAGGTTCCATTCCGGCCCTGCAGGATGAAAGTGCAAAACTGAACCTGAACAGTCCAGGTTGAACAAATCCTGTTGGTTCAGGTTCCACATACAGACCAATGTGATCTACAGTCAGAAGAACAACACAATAACCCAGAAATAATGACAAACACACATTTTCTTTTGGAAAAGTTATGTGGACAAAATTTAAGTGAATAAAATCACATTACACTGTGAAAACATTTATATTTACAAAACTATTCTTTCACAATAAAACACAAATAAATACATAAATAAAAACACAGACGAACAACCTGAAATGTGTAATTGTAACAGTATTCTGCCTGTTCCTAAATGTTTGGTGCATTTATGGATCCACTGGGATCTGCAGTTGTGTTCATAATAACAGATGGAATATTGTAGAAATTGTTCAAATTTTAGTTCCAAACTCCAACATTTTAATAATATTCTGCCTGTTCCCAAATGTTTATGGAACACTGTCTGTAAATGTACATGTGGAAATAATAAGTCGACTCATAATATTGTTAAAACTGCACTGATTTTTCAAATGAAATTTCAGTTTTTTTCAGATTATTCACATCTTTTTTGTAAAATGTAAATATTCTCATAATTTAATTGGGTTTTTTTGGACTAAAACAAAAAGAAAAACTTGGATGTGTCATTATTTATAGGTTATGAAGTCATTATTTTACTGGTCTGGCCCACCTCAGATTAAATCGGGCTGAATGTGGAACTGAGCCAACATGAGTTTGGGAGCCCTGCTGTAGACCAACGCTGACTTCAGATGTGACCCCGCCCACTCTGCAGACAGAACCACCCAACCAGGGCCCAGGGTGGTGTCGGTTTGTCCCTGTCGGAGCTCAGATACCTGGGCTGGGTTCTACTGGATAACAGCAGGCGTGGTTCCACTTCTGCGTCTGTCAGCTGGAGCGCACAAAACCTTTGGATTCATGTAAAACCGACCCACGCCGCAATAACGCGATTACAGGGCAGGTGGGCCCGCCATCACCCTCCGCCTTCACTTATTGGATTGAGCCAAGTGGGCTGTATATCATCTATTGTTCCCGGGTGGGGGCATTGACTGGCAATTCACAAAATTGAATTTATGACTCTATGTATG
The DNA here is from genome assembly GCF_902148855.1 of Sphaeramia orbicularis. Taxonomy (NCBI): domain Eukaryota; kingdom Metazoa; phylum Chordata; class Actinopteri; order Kurtiformes; family Apogonidae; genus Sphaeramia; species Sphaeramia orbicularis. Next base: position 60,761,514 of record NC_043972.1, read on the forward strand.
ATGAATTTCAGCCTCTGCTCCCCAGTTAATGGCCCCTTGTTTGTTCAGTGCCTCTGTTCGCTTCCATTTCCAATCCGGTCAAGTGTTGTTGTTTACGTGGAGCGCCGCAGTAAACACAGGCAGAGAAATCCTGCTCGCTTATCGATCGGACGCTTCAAAGAGAATGTCAAAGCTCACCCTGAGCTCTGAACGAAGCCCGTTCAGCCGCCGCCGCTCGTATTGGAAATACCTCTGAGGTCACATTAGACCGAGGAGGGGGACGAGGGCCGGACTGGACTGAAACAGGTGGAAAGAAGCAGAAAGCAGCAGGAAACGGAGCGGCGGCGCTCAAACGGCGCTTTCACAAGTGGAGTTCCTTCTTTAACTAGTGCTAATTGCTTGGATTCAGAGACGGGAACAAAGACAGAACAGCGTGGTAGTGCAGAGAGTGACATTTAGTTTTCTATGTCGGAGCTGATGGCAGGTTGCATAATAATACAGCAGCAGCTTTAAATCACAGCTGGTCCACTTTCTACTGCGTTCTCTCAGAAAAGTTGGAAAAAGCCACCATTAAATACCAGTGTGCTGCTGCCAGAGCACTTCCACACAATGACTTCACCTATTTATTCAAGCGTCTGTCCATCATCTACAGCACAGGAGTCAAACTCATGTTAGTTCAGTTCCACATTCAGCCCAGTGTGATGTAAAGTGGGCCGAACCACGACAATATTATAAATAACAGGATAAGAACTTTAGAGTGGAAAAAGTAAATTCTGTAAAGAAAATGTCGACATCTACAAACTGTACTTGAACATAACATGAACAAATATGAACAAGCTGAAAATTCTTTAGTAAAATAAGTGCAATGTTAATAATATTACACCTTAGATACATGTGCATCACAATTTACAGATCACAGTGGATCTACAAATACACACAACATTAACCCTTTCATGCATGAATTATGAGAACCTTAGTTGAGTTTTTTTTTTTTTGTGTGTGTGTGTGTTTTTATTCCTCCGTAGACATGAAAAAAAAAATGAGATTGAGGGTTTTTTTTTTTTTTCATAGATTTACAAAAATGTCCACTCAGTTACACCATGAATTTTATTCCTGAAGCAAAGAAACATGTATTTAAAACCCAATATCATAAAGTGATATGAAAACAATGAAATGAAACCATGTTTAATGCAGCTAATCTGATGTTTTCTCACATTTTAACATATTCTAATACTAGTTATTACTCACTTCATAGAGATAATATGCAAAAAATAACAATTAACAATTGATTTCCACTCAAGAACCAATCAAGAACAGCAAAGTTACAGCAATGGTATGAAATGCAGTTTATAAAATGATGCATCAGTGTCCACTGTGTCGGCTGATATGAAACTAAAACAACTAAACCCATGAATATACAAGAGAACAGCTGAAGAAGAACTGTCCACTGGAGTGACCACTGTGCATGAAAGGGTTAAATAACAGGCAGAATATTATTGAAATTCCACAGACTTCTATTAAGATATTTTAGATATTCACATTTTTTGTAAAAGGCCAGTCTGTAAATTTAAACATTTTTGTGTAATTGTACTTTTTTACACTAAAAGAGACAAATGTACAGTTTTCATTATTTATAGGTTATTCTGGTAGTATTTAACTGATCTGATCCACTTTAGACTGAAATGACCTCAAATGATTTGAACATCCTTGATTGTTCATATCTTCAGTGTTACTTTTACATTTCACACATTCGTCCCAGGGGCCAGTTTTAGCCACATGTTTAACACCTGTGATCTACAGCACAGGTGTCAAACATGTGGCCTGGGGGCTAAAAACCGGCCCCCAAAGGCTCCAGTCTGGCCCCTGGGAGGAATGTGTGAAAATGACACTGAAGACATGAACCATCCAGGATGTTCAAATGATCTGAGTTCAGGTTCCACATACAGGCCAGTCCGATCTAAAGTGGGTCAGAGCCATATTAATTTAAATTCATTCATATAAACTCAAAACAGAGAGTAACTGATACAAAGACATTATTACAAATATTAAATTATTTAACTCATTGTGTTGTGATTAGGGATGGAACCATATGAAAATTTCATATCACGGTTATTGTGACCAAAATTATCACGGTTATCATCATTATCGTGGTATTGTTGAAATTGTGCTGAAAATGTTCAAAAAGTACTGATACACACACTGAAAGAATTTAACGAAGTTGTATTTTGAAAAAAAAAAAAAAACAACAACCCCCCCCCCCTCCAAAAAAAAAAAGTAATTGGCACAACGCACTTCCTCTTGGCAGAAACATTCCAATATTAACCCTTAGTGGTCTGAGTCTATTTTGTCTGTTTTTCAGTCCTTTTGATTTGGCCTTTGTATACTATAGAAACAAATGTTTACTATACCCATGTTTGGGATCTGTTTTTTCAGCACAACTTCATCTATATCATCTATTATTTTTTCACTTTAACCTACTATAAAAACATAAAAGGACAAAAAACACAAAAAAATATATAAAATGCAATTTGAAAAATGTATATAATTTATTGCATAAATAACACACAGATGCTTAACGAACCTTTTCAAAGACTTTAAAAGTGAATATTGGTTCCAAATATTAGGTATAGAAAATTAAAATTGTAATAAATTCAAACTATACTCAAATATTTGACATAAAAGCAGATCTTTACATAGGTGTTTTTTCCCCTTAAAGTGCGGTAATCAAACACGGTTATCATGAGAATTAGAATTTAAAGGGTAATACTAACCGTTGGCAATTTGACCGCGGTTTATCGTTACACCGGTAATCGTTACATCCCTAATTGTGACTGCCTCCACTGCTACCGCCACCACAGTAATGCTATCAAATTAGACTACTAGTATTATTATTATATATTTGTGTATTATTACAACAATTCTTATTTCCCCCCTCTCTCTTTCTCTCTTTCTCTCTTTCATTCACAAGCCCCTCTTCCCCTTTTCCCTGTCGCCTCTAACCAAACTGTACTGTTTAGTTGCTCTTTACATTTATGATCTTTTTCATTGGAATATAATGTTGTCGTTGTTCGTCAATACTCTGTCGTCGTTGTTGTTTTAGGTTTGTTTATTCATTTGTTTGATTTTCCCTTTGTTTATGTGTTGTTGTTTTTCTGTCCACAATGCCTTTTTAACTATCATTAATAAAAATAAATAAATAAATAAAGTGGGTCAGAACCAGGAGAGTAAGAGCATCAGAACCTCTAAATAATGACAACTGCACATTTTTCGGTCCCACTTCTATTCTATTGGGCTGAATGTGGAAGCTGAACTAAACTGAGTTTGTCAGACTGAACTGAACATGGACCGGAGGTGTGTCCAAGCACAAGGTCATGACATCACAGTCAGCTGCACTGGTTCAGCAGGAGTGGAATCTGCATGGGGGGGGGGGGGGGGGGGGGGGTACTGGACTGTTAGTGTATTTTCTTTCTCTTCTGTCTCGACCCAGTCCTGGTGGAGACGACATTATTATTACAGCGGCAACAAGTTTCCATAAAAATGATCTTCAAATGCCTTTAACGGTATGTCCAGAATGAAACCAGGGTAGATGTTAGGGTTGATTCCACGGCTGTGGTGTGTGAACAGATCAGTTTAACCCATCTGTGGGCTCACCCTTAGAACATTCACACTGACCCGGAACCTGGAACTAAACACAACTACAGCACACATAAACACAGGTAGGCTTCAGAACAGGGCTCTGGAACTCATTTTCTGTCAGGTTCCACATTCAGCCTTATTTGATCTGCAGTGGGTCGGACCAGTAAAATAATAACAGAATAAATGATAAATAATGACAACTGCAAATATTTGCCTTTGTTTTAGTGAAAAAAAAAACCTATTAAATTATGAAAATACTTACTTTGATAAACTATCCAAACAAAAAAGATGTGAATAACCTGAAAAAAACTGATATTTATTAAGACAAATAAGTGCAATTTTAACAATATTATGCCTCAATTTATCATTTATACATGTGCATTATCTACAAAGACACTAAACACTTGTCTTTAGACATTTCAGGTTGTTCATATTTTTCAGATTATTCACATTTTATTGTTACAGGATAGTTTGTAAATGTAAATATTTTCATAATTTAATGTTATCTTTTGCACTAAAACAAAGACAAAAATTTGAAGTTGTCATTATTTATAGACATGATGTAATATTTTTGTCACACCAAACCCAGTAGTAAATCTGCAGTCATTCTTTTGTGTCAGTTCTTCTGCTGTTCTTTTTTGACTGTAGATCAGATTGGTCTGGATGTGGAACCGACACTAAAATGAGTTCCACAGCCTGGACTGTGGAATTTATACACTTTGTAAATTCATCCCAGGGATCAGATTGGAACCTTTGGCGGGATGCATTTGGGCCCCGGGACGCATGTTTGACAGCCCTGCTTTAGAACCATCTGGACAATACTTCTACAAATGTGTTACGTTTGGAATGTCCAGGAGCGCAGTAGGTACAGAGGATGAATGTGGTCGATTAATGTGTCCAGCATTTTCTTCGCTTCAATTCAATTGAATAATTATTTGAATGGGTGAAAAATGTACAAATGTGAAAGAAATATGTGTGAAAGTGACAAACATGTCCTTTATTCAACAACCCCAAAAAGTATAAATCTAAAAGGATAATCATATTTTTATATATATATATATATATATATATATATATATATATATATATATATATATATATATATATATATATGTATATATATATACACAAATACTAACAATAAAAACAGTATAAAAGTACATATACAAATATCTAAAGATATAAATAACAACGAACCAGTCCAATGGCATCTATAAACAAGTGGTTCCAGGCACAACAAGCCCCGCCCCTCGCACATATTGTATCTGATGTTGTCATGGATCCAGCTGATGTCATCATGTCTATGTGTGTGCTGATGTCATATCAGTCACCTCTATATATGTGCCAAGTTTGAAGGAAATTGAGACAAAATTGATGTTCTTATAGATGGGACATTTCAGCCATTTTAAGTCAATGGGAGAAGATTTAAAAAGTTCATAAAAAATGTGAACTTTAACTTACTTTTCCAAAAATATAATCACATCTATTCTGCATCACTGGTAATCTATAAGCCATATCAGGTATGAATTCAACCAATAGTTTTACAGCTAAAGTGTAAATAAACAAACAAACAAACCGAACCAAAAAGAAAAGCCCTTGCCTCCCCTTTTGGGGGTGGGGTCAAAATATGTCAGTGCAGTCTTCAACACATTTGGATCCAACTTATGAACTTAAACCAACTGAAACAAATACAGGCTCAGATTTGTAATGTGTGTGTTACAGATTCAAAGTTTAAAGGAGGAAGGGTCAGAGGGTTAGGGGTTAGGGGGTTAGGGGTTAGGGGTTAGGGGTTAGGGGTTAGGGGGTTAGGGTAGCCCTTCCCAGTTTAAAAACTGGGACATCAGGGAACATAGAATTTGAAAAAAAACTTGACAGTTAATGAAATGAAATTAAACCCCAGTGTTTCTGCTTGTAGATGCTAGATTTCAAAGCTTTTGACTTTAAAATTCTGGTTTACGAGTACACCTGAATGCACCATTAGTCACAGTCATGTAAACCAGTGCAAACACCAGGATGTTCATGGATCAGCTGTGCAGTTTTATTAACACATGATTACCTGGAACATTGAACACCTCACTTTCCCGACTCAGCATGGATCTGCTCCAGCCTGACACCTTCTGGAATCAGCTGTATGCCGATCAATTTGGGGGCGAGGGGGGTCACTAGAAATCTGGGGGGGGGCACGTAACCCTAACCCTAACCCTAACCCCCCCTCCCTAGTGCTGTCTGTGCACATGGTCTAAACGAATGGGTATGGCAGTACATTCCAAAGTAGAAAAGTCCATATATAGACACTTTCTGCTGTTTAGTCCTGGTCTCTTCTGTTGTTTGTGTTGATCCTGGCATCGTGTGCGTCACAATAATCATCCGTGTGAAACAACAGTGGAACCAATGTTCAACAGCAGAAAAATCAAGGAAACCAAGCTTCCATTCAGGAAAATTGTAATCAAATATTTTTTGTAATTTGATTTGAGTCAATTTAGTGATTATTTGTTTCAGCTCTACTTCCCACTTATCTGTCCTTTAGTTTTCTGAAGGAGGTTTTGGTGAAAACCATGAGTGCGCAGCATTCTCTGAGGTGGGGTTACTGTTTACATTCTACAAAAGTCACAATGGCATTCTTTATACATACACTACCGGTCAAAAGTTTTAGAACACCCCAATTTTTCCAGTTTTGTATGTAAATTCCAGCAGTTCCAGTCCAATGAACAGCTGAAATGGTACAAAGGTAAGTGGTGAACTGCCTGAGTTAAAAAAAAAAAAAAAGTTAAGGTTAAACAAAACTGAAAAATAATGTACATTTCAGAATTATACAAAAAGGCGAACAAGAAATGGGTTAACAACTGAAAGCAGTTCTGCAGCAATGGAGGTTTGATCAAGTCTGGAAAGTGCTACCAATTCCTTCCTTTGTGAATTCCTTCCAACCCCCTGTGTCTGCAGAACAGGAGTGTGGAACACACTGGTACCATACCCATGTGATGGGTTGAGTTTGTTTTTTTTTTACCTCTGGCAGTTCACCGCTTACCTTTGTACCATTTACAGCTGTTTATTGGACTGGAACTGCTGGAATTTACAGACAAAACTGGAAAAATTGGGATGTTCTAAAACTTTTGACTGGTAGTATATATATATATATATATATATATATATATATATATATATATATATATATATATATATATATATATATATATGTTTTGTGCATAAAGAGACCAGTTTTTTTTCTCCCAAAATTAGATTTTTATTTTACTTGTCAGCAAAAACGGAATTTCACAGTAGGAACAAATTCTATGACTGTACTGGATAAAAGAACCCTTTATGTTCTGGACGGTAGAACCCTTTCTTATTCTTTTACTCATGTACAGTCGTATATAACAGGTGCACACATAAGGCCCAAAGGGGGGCTGAGCCCCTGCCCTTTTGCCTCTTTGAAAAAAGTGTCCTTTTGATTTTTTGTAAATAAATAACTTCCCTTTCTGTGTAGGGCTGTAAAAGAAAACAGCGGTACAGAAACACCACGGTTATGTACCGTATGCATTTCCATGTAATAGCGTGTCATGCGGTTGTATGTGTGAAGTCTGAAGCCACTCCCCTGTCCGCTGACTGTCAGTGAGGGGCGGGGCTTCCACCCTCTGCACGTATGTGATCTACACACAGTGGAGCCACTTAACCCTTTGTGAGTTCTAAAGCCAAACCCCCCCCCATCCACAACAGTGATTGGACATTAACTTGCGGGGGCGGGGCTTTGTCCTGCCTGGATACACACACACACACACACACACACACACACACACATACACACACTCAGTTTCCTGTAAAGCAGTAATAAAGCGCCAACGCAAAATCAACCGCAAAACTGAAAACCTGCGGTCTATAAGGGCACAGTGTGCAGAGTGGAGCCAACGGTTTGGTGTTTTCCCCAGTACCACTGCATCCCTAATATATATGTGTGTGTGTGTGTGTGTGTGTGTGTGTGTGTGTGTGTGTGTGTGTGTGCGTGTGTGTGTGTGCGTGTGTGTGTGCGTGTGAGTGTGTGTGTGTGTAACTCTAAAATGGGCTTTACAACAGCAGTAAACATATGAAAACTGCACTCTAAGAAATAAAACATTGGAATTTGTTGGATTTAGATAAAAATGTTATTTAACTTGTTCCACAAAATATGGTTATTTAAATGTAAAAAGATGTTGCAGTTAATTGCAAAACTAACCTACTAATAAATCCATAGTAATTGTGTCAATAAACCTAAAGGAAGCTGTCGCTTTAATGCTACAACTCAAGAATTACATTTTCTAATCAACAGTATTAGTTTGGATTTACACACAGTTTGTTGTAAATTTAGTGACGGAAGTCCGATTCTTTTAACTAACTCGATTCTTTTGGTTTGTTCATCTGTTGCGAATTGATTCTGAATCGAAGCAGGATGTTTTTTTTTTCAAATTAATGAATTGATTCAGAATCGATTTGCAACAGATGAACGAATCTGAGAATCGAGTTAGTTAAAAGAATTGGACTTCCGTCACTAAATTTACAACAAATTGTGTGTAAATCCAAACAAATACTGTTGATTAGAAAATGTAATTCTTGAGTTGTAGCATTAAACCGACACCTTCCTTTACGTTTATTGACATAATTACTTTGGATTTATTAGCAAGTTATTTCTGCAATTTACTACTACATTTTTTTATATTTAAATAACTATATTTCATGGAACAAGTTATGTCACATTTTTAACAAAATCCAATAAATTCCAATGCTTTATTTCTCAGAGTGTGCAGTGGCTGATGTGTTTGTAGAATCCTGCACCTCCATCAGCGCTGCTCTGTCCTGTTTCTGTCACTGCAGGAGCTCAGACTGAACTCACAGGTACAACTGAACTATCAAACAATGCTGGTTATTATCAGGTTACATAATTAACCCCGTTATCATCACATTATTGAAATATAATTGTTTCTTATCATGGTTTTGTTTAATGCTGTACTTGTAGTAAATCTTCGGTTCAGGGCTGTGTCATGTTCTGACCATGAACACCTTCTATTGTTTTCAACATTCTGTTCTTAATATGTGAGCACATCCACTCAGACTGAAACTTCAGCTTCTACAGACACGCTGAAGGCCGTCTGAAAGCCCTCAGTCCTCATCTGTTCCCATCACTCTCTGTCACTTATTGTTATATTGATTTTCAATAACCAAACGGACTAATTATTGACATGCTCATCCATCTCAAATTGCAAAAGAATTACTTTACACGTTGACATAATGTTCACTAGAAAACGACGGAAAAACACGGGAGTTCAGAAGGTTTCAAAGATGAATCAGATTCCATCAAAAATAAAAAAGACGCACAAAAGTCCAGGATGTTGAGCAACAGTCACCCATTATCTGGGTTAGGGTTAGAGGGTTAGGGGGTTAGGGACTTGGAGTTAAATTTAGGGTTAGGGGGTTAGGGTTGAATTTAGGGTTAGGGTTAGGGTTAGGGTTAAATTTAAGGTTAGGGTTAGCAGCCAAGCACCCGTTTGTAGCTGAAGCCACAGAGCCCAGACTTTGCGTGGCCATACCGTCACCACGGTAACTCCATCCTCCATCCCAGCCTGTACATCTCACTAATGCCCAAGCGGCAGAATCTCCACTCTAACACCTGAACTTGATCAGATGAATGTTGCCGTGTTGGTGATAAACATGTTGTTTGTCTGTACAAAGCCTGATGTGAACGGCCTCTGGAAGCTCTGCCAGTCACACACTTAAAGCCAATCAAATCCCACCTACGGTGATAAGTCCAACACAACTGGAGAAAATCAAAGTTGGCAGAAGCCCAGCGTCGGGGCATGTGAACACATTTAATCCACTCCTGCTCATGTCCAGGCACATGTAGAGCGCTGTGTACTTACATCTCTGTCACGTTCTCGCTCTCTTGTATCGCCAGCGTGGGGATGCTGGAGATCCCGTCGGGCTCCAGACACTGCAGCATGGCGAAGGAGCAGCGGCAGGCGGACGGGCATCCTCCGGAGGCGGGCGCAGGGGCCACCACGATGAGGGTGAGCATCAGGGCCACGGGCGCCGCCGTTGGCGCTGCGCCCTCTGCCACGGCCATGAGTGGAGTGGACGCTCCGAGGACGATATGGTGGACAGACGGGTGGGCTGGAGTGGAGCTGGAGGTCTGTGTGGTCCGACCTAATGAGGAGCAGAGGGGAGGTGAGAGGCGTTCACACAGAGGGTCCTCTGGTAGAGATGGGATCCCAGCTGGTCGAGTCTGAGACTGAGCCACAGCTGTACTGAGCAGCAGGAGGGGGGGTGGGGGTGGGGGGGAGGCAGGAGAGGGGCCTCTGGGGACATGGTGGTAGTGGGCTGCTGCCTTTCTCTCTCCCTCTCGTTTCTCTCCCCTCCATGAGAAGGGAGGGGCGAGATAGCAGAGGTCCAGAGTCACCAGACACCTCAGAAAGCAAGAAGGGAGGGAGGGAGGGAGGGGTGGGGGGGTGATGATGAGGATGATGATGATGATGTGTGGGAGGAGATGGGATACGCTGATAGAGATCTCATCTGCCTCCTGGGTGAGAGTCTGAGGTCCAGCCAGACCCAAACATCAGGACTGAGGTACCTGATAGTGAGTACTGCTGCTGTCCAAACATCCTGTTGGAGCGTGGACGCACATGTGGGATCTGTGGAGATCGATGGATGGAAGGGTTGAGATTATTAAAGCTGAAGGAAACAACTGACAAATGGAACGGCTGAGGAAAGAAAGGGCAGAGGTTTGGAGAAGAACACCGAGCTGTTTATGATCACATGTTTGTGTCAAGGAGGAGCTCCGAGGAGGAAGAGAAATGAAATGAGTAGATTAGTAGGGTAAGGGTTAGTAACCCAAGTATTACTATAAGTATAAGTATTAGTATAAGTATTAGTATTAGTAGATTAGTAGGTCAAGTATTAGTATTAGCATTAATATTAGTATTAGTATTAGTAGATTAGTACATCAAGTATTAGTATTAGAATTAGTACTAGTAAATCAGTATATCAAGTATTAGTGTTAGTAGATTAGTAAATCAAGTATTAGTATTAATATTAGTAGATTAGTAGGTTCAATATTAGTATTAGTATTAGCACAAGTATTAGTATTAGTAGATTAGTACATCAAGTATTAGTATTATTATTAGTATTAGTAAATTAGTAGGTCAAGTATTAGTATTAGTATTAGTAGATTAGTAGGTCAAGTATTAGTATTAGTATTAGTATTAGTAGATTAGTAGGTCAAGTATTAGTATTAGTAGATTAGTACATCAAGTATTAGGATTAGTAGATTAGTACATCAAGTATTAGGATTAGTAGATTAGTAGATCAATTATTAGAATTAGTATTAGTAGATTAGTAAGTAAAGTATTAGTGTAAGTATTAGTAGATTAGTGGGTCAAGTATTAGTATTATTATTACTATTAGTATCAGTGTTAGTATTAGTGTTAGTATCAGTACCAGTTTCAGTATTAATATTAGTATGAGTATTATTATTACTATCAGTATCAGTATTAGAATCAACATTAGTGTTAGTATCAGTATTAGTATTAGTATCAGTGTCAGTATCACTATCACTATCAGTATCAGTATTAGTATCAGTATTAGTATTAGTGTTAGTAGTAGTATTAGTAGTAGTATTAGAATCACTATTAGTGTTAGTGTCAGTATTATTATTGTAGACATGGTGAGGAAAATGATCCACTTTGTTTGAATGATGTTTCTCAGTAAAATGTTGGGTCACTATTACACAGATCCAGGTCAAAGGTCAGATGGTGATTCCTCCTTTTTCCTCTGTTGTCTGATTTCCACAGAAAAGACGAAGGACAAACAGAGGAGAGACAGGTGGACTTGTACACAGTGGACCTGCGACCACTCCATCAACAGTTCCTGTGTCCTCCATCAACAGTTCCTGTGTCCTCCATAAACAGTTCCTGTGTCCTCCATAAACAGTTCCTGTGTCCTCCATAAACAGTCCCCGTGTCCTCCATAAATAGTTCCAGTGTCCTCCATAAACAGTTCCTGTGTCCTCCATAAACAGTCCCCGTGTCCTCCATAAACAGTTCCTGTGTCCTCCATAAACAGTTCCTGTGTCCTCCATCAACAGTCCCCGTGTCCTCCATAAACAGTCCCCGTGTCCTCCATAAATAGTTCCAGTGTCCTCCATAAACAGTTCCTGTGTCCTCCATAAACAGTCCCCGTGTCCTCCATAAACAGTCCCCGTGTCCTCCATAAACAGTTCCTGTGTCCTCCATAAACAGTCCCTGTGTCCATAAACAGTTCCTGTGTCCTCCAAAAACAGTTCCTGTGTCCTCCATAAACAGTTCCTGTGTCCATAAACAGTCCCTGTGTCCATAAACAGTCCCTGTGTCCATAAACAGTTCCTGTGTCCTCCAAAAACAGTTCCTGTGTCCTCCATAAACAGTTCCTGTGTCCATAAACAGTCCCTGTGTCCATAAACAGTTCCTGTGTCCTCCAAAAACAGTTCCTGTGTCCTCCATAAACAGTTCCTGTGTCCTCCATAAATATTGTTTAAATTTGTTGTAACATCTCAGTGGGTAGAACAAAATGAACAATGCTGGAACAAGTTAAATAATCTGAACAAGATTCAGCCTGAATAAGTAAATAAAAGTAAAAAATGATCTTTCAGATAAATATTCCACATTTAAGTCTGTTTGTCTCAGTCAGATGTTCTGTTTATTAGAACGAACCAAAGTCTGATCTTCATCCAATAAAACTGTGAGTGACAGTATTTACCTCAGATCAGTGACAGGTAATGATGAGCCATAAAACAAACAAACAAAGCCGTTTATCCACCGTTCCTTTTCCAGGGTTCATAGTTCAGTCCATGTGTACTAGATGTGACCAAATATGGACACACATCACAGTCACTGCTAAAGGCTCCTATTGATGGGCCATTGTAACTCACTATTCGACGTCAGTTGTGTTTATTTCTCACACCAACAACAAAAATCAACAACAAAAATCCTCTCCGATTCCTTCCATAAGAACCGACAGTGTTATTGCTAGTGGGTTTTTTTTTTTTTTCTACCACCACCACCGGGGTTTTCATCACAACCACACAAGTACAAATCTGTTTGTATTGCTCAAAGGTTGAAATATGTCGTGTAGGCATTTCTTCATGACTCCACCCTTACACTGCCTCCGTCTTATCTGAACATTACACTTGTAAAACCAACAGAACTTTCAGAACATCCTACCGTTGATGGAACCCTGAGTCCAATAGAAAAGGTTTGGATTCACTTCCTTTTTTTCATGGAATGATTTACAGAAAGACCTGAAACGGTTTATTTCAATCCATCTTAAAGCAACAGGACGATAATACTATTGGTCAATGATCGCTTCCACATTTTGCACTGAAGTTGTTCTTGAACTTTTACCGTATTTATGTTGGTCTTCTATTGTCTTTAGTTCTATATTAACCCTGTGTTAGTCTGCTGGGGATTCCAAACATGAGTAGTCCCCTGGAGTATTTACACACCCCAATACAAAAATGTTTATAGTGTTATTTTTATGTCAAATATAGTCATACTGCTCGTTCAGGATATATCTACAGTCCCTGTTGAATAATTGAATTGCTTGTAGCTGGTTGATAATAATAATAATAATAATAATAATAATAATAATAATAATAATAATAATAATAATAATAATAATGTGCTTCAACACACCAACCACAAGTAGCATTTTATTCCATATTTATATAACAGAGTAGCCTACTGATACATAATATGTAATTATTTCTACATATGAATTGTATGTAATTTGGCTAAAATTTCCTTAGGGGGTCAAATGAGTGTCCATATTTGTCAAAAAAACACTTGTCATAAATGCATAGAAGTGTGTGTAAATAATGCTAATCCATTTGTGCACAGACTACTGATATTCTCTGACAGTGGAAGCTCTATTTTCATAAATATTGGATTTGGAATAGCACGTGGATGTGAAAACTTTTGCTGGTGGACGGATGTGACATTACCCATGATGCTCTGGTCAGTCCCAGTACTTTATTAGGAATAAACTTATAGACTTCCTATTGCTAATTGTGCTCTTCTTCATAAATGTTGGTATTGTGGATCTAAAACAATCCCAGCTGACACAAAAACACAAAATGTGTCAGTGGACGGATGTGACATGGTTGTTGTGGATCCCATCATACTGATGCTCTGCAGCCATGTCAGCGTTTACACTAATGATCCCTGTGCAAAAACTAAGAGCACTATTATTTATTGGATAGTTTAGCATCAGACTAAAGAGGAAAGAACAATCTAGAATTGTTCTTTCTGTATAAAAATGCTTCTTATTGTAAAAGTGTTGATGTAAACAGTGCTGTGTGCCATTCTTCATGTATGTATTGGTGGAACAGAAGCAGGATGGATCAGCACCATACTCCAGACTGAACCTGTACAAATAAAACATGTGATATGGAGGAGAGAATCTGGGAAGAAAAACTGGGGAATCCAAAAGAAGAGAAGATTTGTTTTTCAGCTCAATTCAGTTCAAATAGAACTTGTCCATTTGTGACATGAAAATATAGCATTAATTGTGCTGAAACTGGACATTTTTGAGCTGAAAACATAGTTCATATGAGCATCAACATGTTGAACAGAACTGAAATCCTGTCCATTTGCACAACTGTCATTTACCAACACAAAGTTCCTTTGGATTCACTGAGACTGATTTAATATGAACAAAGACATGGAAAAAACATGTAGACTCAAGAATCTCAAATAACCACAATTATGTTCGTTAAATGGATCGTTGTTCCAAAATTTTCCATTATTGTTCCACCGGAAGAGTAACTTTGCAGATTACTGGAAACGTCTACGTGATGCAAAGTACAAAATGGGTGTGTCTTTATCTACTCAGATGCCCAGTGAAGTTTGAAGGGTTAGGGTAAAAACCCAAGCTGCTGGGAGATGGGGGTTCACTTATACGGTAAAAGACTAACCACTTGAAGTCGGTGTCAGAGAAAAAAAAGAAAAAAAAAAAAAAAAGAATCTAGCATCAAACACACATTTCGTTACAGAGAGAAAAAGCAAAAAAGCCTGCCCATAATAAGAGTTTCCTTTGTTACTTTTAATAGTCTTTAGTGACTGTTGGAGACTCCCATTATTCAATGACGTTATTCGTCGTAGGCTTATTATTGGTTAATGGTAGTTACTGGGCAGAACGTGTCAGTCACTCCATAAGCTGATTCTAATAAAAGCACATGCTTTTGCACGTGCACTGCTTTGGCTTAGCACCGGCACTGTTAGCCTAGCATGTCTTTACCACAAAAATCCCCTAGTTTGTATTCTGTTTTTTCTGCTCTACGCTCTCTTTACCACAACTACTTTCTAAAGCTGTAAAATTAGATCTTTTAGGTTGAATCTGACTTCTGCTCTGAGTTCAGCTCAGGCAGGTGTGAGTTCATCAAACCACACACACAAACACACACACACACACACACACACAAATCAAACCTGACTGTTCAGTACCTCTTAAAATAAAAATACAAGATACAGTTGGAAAATATGACTCTGAATATAACTGAAGACTTGCAAAAATAAAAAGACTCTTCAAGCAAAACAACTTTGTCATGTAAAGATTAAGCAGACAACTAATGATGTTACTTTTCCTCTCCTCCATTTTGGTTCATGCTGTATGATATTCACCTGACACTGTAAATTTAAAGTCACATTCAACTCCCATTTAATATGATCTGTTTAACAACATAAATAAGACCTCTAAGCAAATTTTAGCCAAATTATATATAAAACATATAAAAAAATACCTGTATTAGTCTGGTGGGGTGACTGAACTTCCCAGAAGGCCAAACCCACGTCTACCTCCAAGGACAGCTGCGCCACACTCCATGTGTTCCACTCTTGTTGAGTTAGAAGAGCACTAGGAGGGAGAAGAAGAAATAAGTTACCAACTAGAAATTATGAGCACTTCAGCAAAACTGGGGTGACAAAACAGCCCAGGGGACTAACGCAGGGTTAAAGTGCATTTATTTGTGTCAGTTGTTGGTTGTTGTTATAATCTGGCACTTTTCATTTTAATCTGTCAAATTTGAGGATTACCTGATGAAATAAAGGCTCTACTGTAAAAAAAAATGGAAGGGGGGGGGGGGGGTTACCGAGACCATCACAACAGACGTAGTTCAATAGGTAACACTTCAGACTGAAACGCAGGACACCAGGGATCCACCGGCGACTTTCAAACAGGGGGCGCAGCGCTGAGGGCACCAGTACGTTAATCTGCCACTGCTGTAGAGATTCTATTCTAGTTTCATCCACAGTGATGATGTGAGGCTGTCAGTGGATTCTGACCTGTGATCTGTGTCCACACAGGACGGCACTGCGATGTGAATTTGTACTGAGTAATGCAGTGTTTATCAGTAGCTAACCATTTCTTCAGTGCTCCAGTGCACGTGTCGCTAACCATCGCTCCGGTGCACGTGTCGCTAACCATCGCTCCGGTGCACGTGTCGCTAACCGGCGCTCCAGTGCACATGTCGCTAACCGTCGCTCCGGTACACATGTAGCTAACTGTCGTTCCGGTGCACATGTCGCTAACTGTTGCTCCGGTGCACGTGTCACTAACCGTCGCTCCGGTGCACATGTAGTTAACCGTCGTTCCGGTGCCTGTGTTGCTAACCGTCGCTACGGTGCCTGTGTTGCTAACTGTTGTTCTGGTGCATGTGTTGCTAACCATCACTCCAGTGCACGTGCTGCTAACTGTCGCTCCAGTGCACGCGTATCAAACTGTCGTTGCAGTGCCTGTGTTGCTAACCGTTGCTGCGGTGCCTGTGTTACTAACCGTCGCTCCGGTGCCTGTGTTGCAAACTGTCGCTGCGGTGCCTGTCTTGCTAACCATCGCTCCAGTGCCTGTGTTGCTAACCGTCGCTGCAGTTCCCTGTCTTGCTGACCGTCGCTGCGGTGCCTGTGTTGCTAACCGTCGCTGCGGTGCCAGTGTTGCTAACCGTCACTTCAGTGCCTGTGTTGCTAACCGTTGCTCCAGTGCACATGCTGCTAACTGTCGCTCCGGTGCCTGTGTTGCTAACCGTCGCTGCGGTGCCTGTGTTGCTAACCGTTGCTGCGGTGCCTGTGTTGCTAACTGTCGCTCCAGTGCCAGTGTTGCTAACTGTCGCTCCGGTGCCTGTGTTGCTAACTGTCGCTCCGGTGCCTGTGTCGCTGTCGCTGCGGTGCCTGTGTTGCTAACCGTCGCTGCGGTGCCTGTGTTGCTAACTGTCGCTCCGGTGCCAGTGTTGCTAACTGTCGCTCCGGTGCCGGTGTTGCTAACTGTCGCTCCGGTGCCTGTGTCGCTAACTGTCGCTGCGGTGCCTGTGTTGCTAACCGTCGCTGCGGTGCCAGTGTTGCTAACCATCACTTCAGTGCCTGTGTTGCTAACCGTTGCTCCAGTGCACATGCTGCTAACTGTCGCTCCGGTGCCTGTGTTGCTAACCGTCGCTGCGGTGCCTGTGTTGCTAACTGTCGCTGCGGTGCCTGTGTTGCTAACCGTTGCTGCGGTGCCTGTGTTGCTAACTGTCGCTCCAGTGCCAGTGTTGCTAACTGTCGCTCCGGTGCCTGTGTTGCTAACTGTCGCTCCGGTGCCTGTGTCGCTAACTGTCGCTGTGGTGCCTGTGTCGCTAACTGTCGCTGCGGTGCCTGTGTTGCTAACCGTCGCTGTGGTGCCTGTGTCGCTAACTGTCGCTGTGGTGCCTGTGTCGGTGCCTGTGTCGCTAACTGTCGCTGCGGTGCCTGTGTCTCTAACTGTCGCTGCGGTGCCTGTGTTGCTAACTATCGCTGCGGTGCCTGTGTCGCTAACCGTCGCTGCGGTGCCTGTGTTGCTAACCGTTGCTGCGGTGCCTGTGTTACTAACCGTCGCTCCGGTGCCTGTGTTGCAAACTGTCGCTGCGGTGCCTGTCTTGCTAACCATCGCTCCAGTGCCTGTGTTGCTAACCGTCGCTGCAGTTCCCTGTCTTGCTGACCGTCGCTGCGGTGCCTGTGTTGCTAACCGTCGCTGCGGTGCCAGTGTTGCTAACCGTCACTTCAGTGCCTGTGTTGCTAACCGTTGCTCCAGTGCACATGCTGCTAACTGTCGCTCCGGTGCCTGTGTTGCTAACCGTCGCTGCGGTGCCTGTGTTGCTAACTGTCGCTGCGGTGCCTGTGTTGCTAACCGTTGCTGCGGTGCCTGTGTTGCTAACTGTCGCTCCAGTGCCAGTGTTGCTAACTGTCGCTCCGGTGCCTGTGTTGCTAACTGTCGCTCCGGTGCCTGTGTCGCTGTCGCTGCGGTGCCTGTGTTGCTAACCGTCGCTGCGGTGCCTGTGTGGCTAACTGTCGCTCCGGTGCCAGTGTTGCTAACTGTCGCTCCGGTGCCGGTGTTGCTAACTGTCGCTCCGGTGCCTGTGTTGCTAACTGTCGCTGCGGTGCCTGTGTTGCTAACCGTCGCTGCGGTGCCAGTGTTGCTAACCATCACTTCAGTGCCTGTGTTGCTAACCGTTGCTCCAGTGCACATGCTGCTAACTGTCGCTCCGGTGCCTGTGTTGCTAACCGTCGCTGCGGTGCCTGTGTTGCTAACTGTCGCTGCGGTGCCTGTGTTGCTAACCGTTGCTGCGGTGCCTGTGTTGCTAACTGTCGCTCCAGTGCCAGTGTTGCTAACTGTCGCTCCGGTGCCTGTGTTGCTAACTGTCGCTCCGGTGCCTGTGTCGCTAACTGTCGCTGCGGTGCCTGTGTCGCTAACTGTCGCTGCGGTGCCTGTGTTGCTAACCGTCGCTGTGGTGCCTGTGTCGCTAACTGTCGCTGTGGTGCCTGTGTCGGTGCCTGTGTCGCTAACTGTCGCTGCGGTGCCTGTGTTGCTAACTGTCGCTGCGGTGCCTGTGTTGCTAACTGTCGCTGCGGTGCCTGTGTCGCTAACCGTCGCTGCGGTGCCTGTGTTGCTAACTGTCGCTCCAGTGCCAGTGTTGCTAACTGTCGCTCCGGTGCCTGTGTTGCTAACTGTCGCTCCGGTGCCTGTGTTGCTAACTGTCGCTGCGGTGCCTGTGTCGCTAACCGTCGCTGCGGTGCCTGTGTTGCTAACTGTCGCTGCGGTGCCTGTGTTGCTAACTGTCGCTGCGGTGCCTGTGTCGCTAACCGTCGCTGCGGTGCCTGTGTTGCTAACTGTCGTTCATGTCTGCCGTGCTCAGGGTGAATGTGCTCCGTTGCCGTTCTCCTCCATCAGTCTGTGGGTCTTCTGCTGTCGGAGCTGCTGCTCAGACCAGGCCTGTCCATCACACATATGTTCTGTACATGAGTGGTGCTTTTACCCCTGGGACAGATACGCCCCCCCACCCCACCCCACCCCCACGGCTCTCAGTCACTCTCCACATCAGTAAGGTCATAGTGTCCCGACCACAATTACTGGCCATAAGCTGAATCGTCATTTTTGCTGCTGTCGTCAGGATTCTCCAGTGGCTTAATGACTCTTCCTCCTACTGCCCTGTTTTCTTGGTCCTGGCTCAGCAACAAAAGGGCTTATTCACAGAAAAAGGGTTTGAAAGCCCCGGTAAACTAGTTAGCATCATATAAAAAATAAAAGAAGGAAGGAAGGAAGTATCTGTTGGTAGTAAAACATGCAGTGTATGGACCAACCACATGAGCTCCGTCCATAATGTCCTCCATGAAACCAAATGCATTCATCTGATTCTCTTCATGGGCTTTGACTGAAACACAAGTACTGATGTAAACCCAAAGAAAAGTGGTGAGTGTGGACACACACACTGGGACTCACCTAAGACAACAGGGAGGATTACCCATCATGCCTAGGGCCTGCACTACCATCCTGTGGGAGCAGCGTTAGAATCTGGTGTTGAATCAGTTGGTTCAGGTTTAGGTTCAGCAACGTTCTATGTGCAAAACCAGACCACCAAACCAGACCACCAAACCAGACCCAAAACCAGACCACCAAACCAGACCCAAAACCAGACCACCAAACCAGACCCAAAAACCAGACCACCAAACCAGACCCAAAACCAGACCACCAAACCAGACCCAAAAACCAGACCACCAAACCAGACCCAAAAACCAGACCACCAAACCAGCCCCAAAGACCAGACCACCAAACCACACCCAAAACCAGACCACCAAACCAGACCCAAAGACCAGACCCAAAAACCAGACTACCAAACCAGACCACCAAACCAGACCCCAAAACCAGACCCAAAAACCAGACCACCAAACCACACCCAAAACCAGACCACCAAACAAGACCCAAAGACCAGACCCAAAAACCAGACCACCAAACCAGACCACCAAACCAGACCCAAAGACCAGACCACCAAACCAGACCCAAAAACCGCACCCAAAACCAGACCACCAAACCAGACCCAAAAACCAGACCAAAACCAGACCACCAAACCAGACCCAAAACCAGACCACCAAACCAGACCAAAAACCAGACCACCAAACCAGACCCAAAAACCAGACCACCAAACCAGACCAAAAACCAGACCACCAAACCAGACCCAAAGACCAGACCACCAAACCAGACCCAAAGATCAGACCACCAAACCAGACCCAAAACCAGACCACCAAACCAGACCCAAAAACCAGACCACCAAACCAGACCACCAAACCAGACCCAAAAACCAGACCACCAAACCAGACCCAAAGACCAGACCACCAAACCACACCCAAAACCAGACCACCAAACCAGACCCAAAGACCAGACCCAAAAACCAGACTACCAAACCAGACCACCAAACCAGACCCCAAAACCAGACCCAAAAACCAGACCACCAAACCACACCCAAAACCAGACCACCAAACCAGACCCAAAGACCAGACCCAAAAACCAGACCACCAAACCAGACCACCAAACCCGACCCAAAGACCAGACCACCAAACCAGACCCAAAAACCGCACCCAAAACCAGACCACCAAACCAGACCCAAAACCAGACCACCAAACCAGACCCAAAACCAGACCACCAAACCAGACCAAAAACCAGACCACCAAACCAGACCCAAAAACCAGACCACCAAACCAGACCAAAAACCAGACCACCAAACCAGACCCAAAGACCAGACCACCAAACCAGACCCAAAGATCAGACCACCAAACTAGACCCAAACCCAGACCACCAAACCAGACCCAAAAACCAGACCACCAAACCAGACCATCAAACCAGACCACCAAACCAGACCCAAAGACCAGACCACCAAACCAGACCCAAAGATCAGACCACCAAACTAGACCCAAACCCAGACCACCAAACCAGACCCAAAAACCAGACCACCAAACCAGACCATCAAACCAGACCACCAAACCAGACCCAAAACCAGACCCAAAAACCAGACCACCAAACCAGACCCAAAACCAGACCACCAAACCAGACCCAAAAACCAGACCACCAAACCAGACCCAAAACCAGACCACCAAACCAGACCCAAAAACCAGACCACCAAACCAGACCACCAAACCAGACCCAAAAACCAGACCACCAAACCAGACCCAAAGACCAGACCACCAAACCACACCCAAAACCAGACCACCAAACCAGACCCAAAGACCAGACCCAAAAACCAGACTACCAAACCAGACCACCAAACCAGACCCCAAAACCAGACCCAAAAACCAGACCACCAAACCACACCCAAAACCAGACCACCAAACCAGACCCAAAGACCAGACCCAAACCCAGACCACCAAACCGGACCACCAAACCCGACCCAAAGACCAGACCACCAAACCAGACCCAAAAACCGCACCCAAAACCAGACCACCAAACCAGACCCAAAAACCAGACCCAAAACCAGACCACCAAACCAGACCCAAAACCAGACCACCAAACCAGACCAAAACCAGACCACCAAACCAGACCCAAAACCAGACCACCAAACCAGACCAAAAACCAGACCACCAAACCAGACCCAAAGACCAGACCACCAAACCAGACCCAAAGATCAGACCACCAAACTAGACCCAAACCCAGACCACCAAACCAGACCCAAAAACCAGACCACCAAACCAGACCATCAAACCAGACCACCAAACCAGACCCAAAGACCAGACCACCAAACCAGACCCAAAGATCAGACCACCAAACTAGACCCAAACCCAGACCACCAAACCAGACCCAAAAACCAAACCACCAAACCAGACCATCAAACCAGACCACCAAACCAGACCCAAAACCAGACCCAAAAACCAGACCACCAAACCAGACCCAAAACCAGACCACCAAACCAGACCACATGTCTGGGGTACTGATGAACATCTGGGTACTGTTAAGGGCTGCACAATTAATCGTTAAAAGATCGCGATCTCGATTCACACATGAATGCGATCTCATTTCTAAACACGGACGATTCTTACACATTTTATTTCTGCATTTCAAACAAACGTCCACAAACGCAGAACCGCCGCCGCCTCTTCCCTCAGCCAACGGTGAACCGTCTGTCCAACACATGAGCCGCTGCTGTCGGCTGTAGATGAGTGAAGAAAGAGTGAACGACAGCAGAGGAACGACTGCAGTACAGAGAGGGAAATGGATGAAAACCCCGGTGGTCGTGGTGAACCTGAACTCCTGCACAGTTCAGGTTCACATTCGTTAGTGTTCATCTCATGTCGGTCTAGTTTCCTGTCGTCCAGATCCAAGTGTGTTTTCATTTTCACTTCTCTGACTTCTGCTGCTGTTCTTCTTCTCCTTTTCTTTTCTTTGCTGGTGACGATAACTCGGCCTTTAACTAAGAATCTAAAGTCTTGCGCTCTACAAAAATTTTATATTAAAAATATTCCATTGTGCTGCGGGGAAGTTTCTTTGTGCTGCAAACTTTCACAGATCAGCTGACGTTGCTTAGCAACCAGGACCAAAAGTGCAGGGGAAAAGGGAAATGAACAGAAAGTTTCACTTTCACTTCTGCCGGGGGCACGGACTGCACCACCCCCCACCCTCATTGTATAAACACCCCCCCGCCAAACTGCGCGCTTGCGGCTGAGCCCCTCCCCACTCACCGAAACCCCCACCGAACCACACACCTGTACCCCCCCCCCATTCCACACAGCCACACCAACAGACCAGTTCCACAGCACACCCTGCAGAAGGGACTGGACTGTACAGTCACATGACAGACAGGAAACAGGCGAACAGAACCCGTTTTCCTTCACAGCAGTGAAAGAAATATTTTGTGAAAAGAATCGTGCCAGAGAATCGTGATCTCAATTCTAAGCAAAAGAATCATCATTCACATTTTTGCCAGGATCGTACAGCCCCAGTACTGATGCACATCTGGGTACTGACCAACAGAACATAACAGAACCAGCAGGAGAACGCATGTGGTGACAGTGGAAGGAAGTCCACCTTTAACTGGTTTAACCCTGAAGTAAAACCAGAGTGTGGAGGATGGACGAGCAACAGGAGAGAGAGAGAGAGAGAGAGAGAGAGAGAGAGACACTGGGCAGTAGGAGTAGACACATGGATGTACAACAAACTGAAGTAGACCTGTTAAAAACTACATCAGCTGATACTAGTATAACTACCAATAACTACAACAAATGTACACAACTGGTAATACTAGTACTACAGATATACTAGTACTACCAGTGGATATACTACTACTACAGATACTAGTATTAACAGTGGATATACTACTACTACAAATACTAGTATGAACAGTAGATATACTACTACTACAAATACTAGTATTAACAGTGGATATACTAATACTACAAATACTAGTACTAACAGTGCATATACTACTACTACAGATACAAGTACTACCAGTGGATATACTACTACTACAGATACTAGTATTAACAGTAGATATACTACTACTACAAATACTAGTACTAACAGTGGATATACTACTACTACAAATACTAGTATTAACAGTGGATATACTAATACTACAAATACTAGTACTAACAGTGCATATACTACTACTACAAATACCAGTATTAACAGTGGATATACTACTACTACAAATACTAGTACAAACAGTGGATATACTACTACTACCCATACAAGTACTAACAGTGATGATACTACTACTACAAATACCAGTACTAACAGTGGATATACTACTACTACAAATACTAGTATTAACAGTAGATATACTACTACTACAAATACTAGTACTAACAGTGGATATACTACTACTACAAATACTAGTATTAACAGTAGATATACTGCTACAACAAATACTAGTACTAACAGTGAATATACTACTACTACAAATACTAGTACTAACAGTGGATATACTACTACTACAAATACTAGTATTAACAGTAGATATACTACTACAACAAATACTAGTACTAACAGTGAATATACTACTACTACAAATACTAGTATTACTAGTGACTATTACTTCTGTAACTGTTAGTACTAATACTATACACCTGTACCCTCTGTGTGTAGCGGCTGTATTTGTGCGTTGTGTCAGATCTTCTTCAGACACCTGTGGTTCATTCCTGTCAGAACAGTACACAGTCAGTCTCATCAGTAACTCCTTGTTCTCCCACTGCTGAGCAGGTAGACAGCACAGTGAAACTGTTCCATTTAGTATTAAAATAAATATAAAGTAAATAAAATACATACCTGGCAGAAAAGTATACGGTCTCATTAGTAACAGCTGAGCCTTGTTCTTACACTGCTAGGCTAAAATTAAAAAAATCAAAGTTAGCTAACACATCACACATTCATCATGTTATGAACATATAATTAAGAATATTGTCATTTTCATTCAAGAATATGCTCGACCGACACAAATATAATGGTGGAATACAAACATTTAGATATGAAATTAAAATAAAACATGTAAAATACTGACAGGACTAACAGTGTGTGTACTTACCAGACAGACAGCACAGTTAAACTGGTGTTATCTCCCTGGGGTTCACCACCCCAGTCTGCAGGGGTGTGGCGTTCAATTCCCATAAAATAAAATTGTAATTAATACAATAATAGTGTGAGATGGCAAGTGGAATCACACACTACATACATTAACTCTGTAACATATGGAACTATAGAACAAACACTATTCCAACTATATGGATAAAAGAAGAATGATGATGGAGGAGCAGAGGGGCAGGACCACAGCAGCAGGTCCAGAGATGATCCAGGGAAAACCTGTGAGCAGATAAAACACAGAGACTCCAGGGAAGAAGGAGAGTCAGTACAGCTAAAATGTGTTCACAGCTCTTCTTTGTGTCTGTGTTCATATTAAATCAGTCTCAGTGAATCCAAAGGAACTTTGTGTTGGTAAATGACAGTTGTTCAAATGGACAGGATTTCAGTTCTGTTCAACATGTTGATGCTCATATGAACTATGTTTTCAGCTCCAAAATGTCCAGTTTCAGCACAATTAATGCTATATTTTCAAGTCACAAATGGACAAGTTCTATTTGAACTGAATTGAGCTGAAAAACAAATCTTCTCTTCTTTTAGATTCCCCAGTTTTTCTTCCCAGATTCTCTCCTACATATCACATGTTTTATTTGTACAGGTTCAATCTGGAGTATGGTGCTGATCCATCCTGCTTCTGTTCCACCAATACATACATGAAGAATGGCACACAGCACTGTTTACATCAACACTTTTACAATAAGAAGCATTTTTATACAGGAAGAACAATCTAGAATTGTTCTTTCCTCTTTAGTCTGATGCTAAACTATCCAATAAATAATAGTGCTCCTAGTTTTTGCACAGGGATCATTAGTGTAAACGCTGACATGGCTGCAGAGCATCAGTATGATGGGATCCACAACAACCATGTCACATCCGTCCACTGACACATTTAGTGTTTTTGTGTCAGCTGGGATTGTTTAGATCCACAATACCAACATTTATGAAGAAGAGCACAATTAGCAATAGGAAGTCTATAAGTTTATTCCTAATAAAGTACTGGTACTGACCAGAGCATCATGGGTAATGTCACGTCTGTCCACCAGCAAAAGTTTTCACATACACGTGCTATTCCAAATCCAATATTTATGAAAATAGAGCTTCCACTGTCAAAGAATATCAGTAGTCTGAGCACAAATGGATTAGCATTATTTACACACACTTCTATGACTTTAGGACAACTGTTTTTTTTTTGACTAAAATGGACACTCATTTGACCCCCTAAGGACATTTTAGCCAACATCCATGTCTTCACTGGGACGCATTCCACAGGTCTTTCATTCACTGTCTGGTCCCAAAAACATCTCCACCTGGATTTGAGCCATACTTCAGATCCTTTTGTCCATTCACTGACACATGAATAGTTTTCAGTTCTTTAACCCTTTGACTGTTAAACATCCATCAGTTCGACAGAAACACAAACACTGACTTTAATGGATACAGGTCATGTGGTCTGAGGAGTCCAGACTGACCCTGGTCCACAGGTGGATGGAGGCCTTACCCATCATGCCTCTGGTCTATAGTACCAGTCTGTGGGTCAGTATTACCCCTGTGTGTGTGTGTGTGTGTGTGGTGTGGGGGGGGGGGGGGGGGGGGGGGGGGG
>NC_043972.1:60787720-60805220 GCF_902148855.1 Sphaeramia orbicularis
TAAGTTAAATGTGGATGCTTGGGTCTTTAAGTTAGGTGGACGTTTGGGTCTTTAAGGGTTAAAGGTGACGTTTGGGTCTGTAAGGGTTAAAGGTGGACGTTTTGGTCTTTAAGGGTTAAAGGTGGATGCTTGGGTCTGTAAGGGTTAAAGGTGGACGTTTGGGTCTGTAAGGGTTAAAGGTGGATGTTTGGGTCTGTAGGGTTAAAGGTGGACGTTTGGGTCTGTAAGGGTTAAAGTGGACGTTTTCTGTAAGGGTTAAAGGTGGACGTTTTAAGGGTCTTTAAGGGTTAAAGGTGGACGTTTTAAGGGTCTTTAAGGGTTAAAGGTGGATGCTTTAAGGGTCTATAAGGGTTAAAGGTGGACGTTTTAAGGGTCTTTAAGGGTTAAAGGTGGATGCTTTAAGGGTCTATAACAGTTAAAGGTGGACGTTTGGGTCTTAAGGTTAAAGGTGGACGGTTGGGTCTAAGGTTAAAGGTGGACGTTTGGGTCTTTAAGGGTTAAAGGTGGACTTTGGGTCTGTAAGGGTTAAATGGACGTTTGGGTCTGTAAGGGTTAAAGGTGGACGTTTGGGTCTTAAGGGTTAAAGGTGGATGCTTGGGTCTGTAAGGGTTAAAGTGGACGTTTGGGTCTTAAGGGTTAAAGGTGGACGTTTGGGTCTGTAAGGGTTAAATGTGGACGTTTGGGTCTTTAAGGGTTTAAGGTGGACGTTTGGGTCTTTAAGGGTTAAAGGTGGACGTTGGGACTTTAGGGTTAAATGTGGACGTTTGGGTCTTTAAGGGTTAAAGGTGGACGTTTGGGTCTTTAAGGGTTAAGGTGGACGTTTGGGACTTTAAGGGTTAAAGGTGGACGTTTGGGTCGGTAAGGGTTAAGATGGACGTTTGGGACTTTAAGGGTTAAAGGTGGACGTTTGGGTTTTAAGGGTTAAAGGTGGACGTTTGGGTCTGTAAGGTTTAAAGGTGGATGTTTGGGTCTTTAGGGTTAAAGGTGGACGTTTGGGTCTGTAAGGGTTAAAGGTGGACATTTGGGTCTGTAAGGGTTAAAGGTGGACGTTGGGTCTGTAAGGGTTAAAGGTGGACGTTTGGGTCTGTAAGGGTTAAAGGTGGACGTTTGGGTCTTTAAGGGTTAAAGATGGACGTTTGGTCTTAAGGGTTAAAGGTGGACGTTTGGGTCTTTAAGGGTTAAAGGTGGACGTTTGGGTCTGTAAGGGTTAAAGGTGGATGTTTGGGACTTTAAGGGTTAAAGGTGGAGGTTGTGGGTCTTTAAGGTTAAAGGTGGCGTTTGGGTCTGTAAGGGTTAAAGGTGGACGTTTGGGTCTGTAAGGGTTAAGGTGGACATTTGGGTCTGTAAGGGTTAAAGGTGGACGTTTGGGTCTTTAAGGGTTAATGGACGTTTGGGTCTTTAAGGGTTAAAGGTGGACGTTTGGGTCTGTAAGGGTTAAAGGTGGATGTTTGGGACTTTAAGGGTTAAGGTGGAGGTTTGGGTCTGTAAGGGTTTTAAAGGTGGACGTTTGGGTCTGTAAGGGTTAAAGGTGGACGTTTGGGTCTGTAAGGGTTAAAGGTGGACGTTTGGGTCTGTAAGGGTTAAAGGTGGACGTTTGGGTCTTTAAGGGTTAAAGGTGGACGTTTGGGTCTTAAGGGTTAAAGGTGGACGTTGGGTCTTTAAGGGTTAAAGGTGGACGTTTGGGTCTGTAAGGGTTAAAGGTGATGTTTGGGACTTTAAGGGTTAAAGGTGGAGGTTTGGGTCTTTAAGGGTTAAAGGTGGACGTTTGGGTCTGTAAGGGTTGAAGGTGGATGTTTGGGTCTTTAAGGTTAAAGGTGGACGTTTGGGTCTGTAAGGGTTAAAGGTGGACGTTTGCACCTTTAAGGGTTAAAGGTGGACGTTTGCACCTTTAAGGATTAATTACTGGATGTACAACCAGGAGGTGGTTTCCTGGGAACTCAGATGAAGACCAGATTTGGATCAGTTGTTGTTTCAGTCGTCATCTTGTTGCCATGGAAACCAGCTGTGTTGTTCTTTGTGGACCACCTGTCTCTCCATACTCTACTGTGCCGGTCTGTCTCATGGTTGTGTTCGTTGCCTCCATCTGGACCAGGTCTACCTGAGGTCAACATCCTGCCCTCCAACAACAAACGTTCAAGAAGGAGGTAACCTGACGTTTGAGTGTCAGGTGACAGGAAGTCCCACCCCCACTGTGAGATGGCGCACAGAGCAGCTGCGCTCCCACTTCTTCACCCAGGTACTGGACAGCTTTAACCCTTTCATGCATGAATGATGACAACCTTAGTCGAGATTTTTTTCCTGAGTGTTTTTATTCCTCCTTAGGCATGAAAAAAACAATGTGATTGCAATTTTTAAATGAACCTATTTTTATGGAGTTAGAAAATGTCCACTCAGCTTTAATTTTTGAAGCAAACAAACGTGTATTTAAAACGCAATATCAGAAAGTGATAAACTGTGTGGAAACTATGAAATAAAACATTTTTAATGGAGCTAATCTGATTTTCTTCTCACATTTTATCATACTCTGATACTAGTTATTATCAGAGGTGGGTAATCCCAGCTCCATACGGTAAAAGTCCTGCCATGTATTTGCTCCAACCACTCAGTGAACCAGCCCAGTTTGATGAGCACAACTCCTCCTCCAGGCAGATGAAGGGATAATTAATGGAATCACCTGGGTCAAGTGAACAGGTAGAACCAATTCATGGCAGGACTTTTACTCTATGGAGCTGGGATTACCCACCTCTAGTTATTATTCACTTCATGGAGATAATATGCAAAAAAAAAAAGTTTAAGAAAACTGTTCATTACAGTCTAGCAATTAATTTCCACTCAGACATGTTAGTGCAGATCAGGTTTATCAAGAACAGCAAAGTTACAGTGATTGTATGAATAGTCCCTTTTCCATTGGACATCTGTGCAAAACTTTACCCATATTTACTAAATGTCCAAAAAACAGAAGTGCATAATGTCTGTTTTCCATTAAATCACAAATGCGATGATTTATTATCGCGAGATGACACAAGAAGTCATTCCATAAAGATGACAACGAACGTAAATATGGTGTTGATTTACAGATATATTCATTATTATTATTATATATTACCCCTCTATCTCCTACTAAATTAATAAATGATTGGGTTTACTGGTGTGTCCACACATACCGTGACATGTTTCTTTTAAAACTCTTCTTCTCTTGTTGTAACGTCTGTCAACATCCGTTTTTAGCTTACCGCTGACAGGCTGGAAGCGAGTGTTGTCATGCGGCATCAGCGGCGTCGTCTGTTACAGAATTTTCAATCGTCTTCTTCTCCGAAACTACAGTTCTGATTGACTTCAAACTTGGTATACAGCTTCTTATGATGATGTCAACAAAAGTTAGTGAAATTATTTGGATCTGGATCTGATTCTGGATTTGGTGCCACTTTGAAAAATGTCCCCATTATCAAGATAGGAAGTGGATGGTGCAATAACTCAGTAAATATAAATGATACCAGTGTAATGTCTCCAGTCCAGCCCTGATGGGGATGACCCAAACATAATGTCCACATGCTGATCAGGATCTTCTTCTGGATCTGGAACTGACGCAAAATTTAACATGGGCTCTTATGGCGAAAACATTTCAATCGTCTTCTTCACTGAACGATTGACTTCAAACTTGGTATACAGCTTCTGTATGATGATGTCAGCACAAGGGATTGAATTATTTGGATCCGGATCTGATTCTGGATTTGGTGAAAAACTTCCCCTTATAACAGATAGGAAGTGGATTGATCCAATAAATCAGTATCAATGATATCAAGTTGGAATTTGAATTTTGTACAGATCTGATTGGAATATGAGCAAAACATGGGCTATTTCTGTAATAATAATAATAATAATAATAATAATAATAATAATTAATAATAATACATTTTATTTCTAGAATAAATACACAGAACTGGGTGAAAATAAATGGAATCTGGATACATTTCCCAAGCTTTCATTAGGTAAGATACAAGATACAGGGCAACTGGTCCTATTTTATTTTATTTTTTTTATCCACTCTGCTTGCAGATAAAGGTCTTTCCATTGCAGTTTGCGTGATATACCATTTGTGCTATGCCTTAAAACCACCTCTTGCCAGTGCAAAAACCTTGAGAGTTTTGGTGAAATTGTTGTTTTCCATTAGGTAAATTTTCATGCACAAGTTATATTCACGCAATTTGAGAGTCAATGGAAAAGCGACTGGTGTCAGTGTATGAGATGATGCATAAGTGTCCACTGTGTCGGCTGATGTGGAACTAAAACAACTAAACCCATGAATATACAAGAGAACAGCTGGAGAAACTGACCACTGTACATGAAAGGGTTAAAGCAGACACACGTCATCTGTGTGTGTTCCAGTATTATTCACAGACGTATGACGGTGAGTGTTCTGCCAAATCTGCAAAGACACACAGTTCGAATGTCTTTAACTCTCATCCAACTTTAAAGTGTCCTCTTTCATTTGTCAGAAACCAGCTGAAGCTCTGGTAGACATGTAGGGTTAGATCACAGGTGGACAGAGGGAACGCATCTGAGACGGACGTTTAGGCTCCGTTCAGACAAACTTTGTGTCCCAAATCTGGTTTATTCACCCATATGTGACCTGGATCTGATCTGTTACAGTCTGAACAGCACTAATCTGACCCAGACCACTGTCATATGTGGTCCTAAATCTGACCCGGACCACTTTCATATGTGGTCCTAAATGACCCGGACCACTTTCATATGTGGTCCTAAATCTGACCCAGACCACTTTCATACGTGGTCCTAAATCTGATACAGATCTGATATTTTACAATGTGACTTCAGTCTGAATGACCATGTCACATTTATTTGACCTTTACGTCTATTCTGTCTCTTCAGTTAGATCAGTGTTTCGTTTTTCCTCTCTGTGCTCCTTTAGTTTCTTCATCCAGAGTTTACTCCTGGCCACATTAACCCTCTCTGGTCCCTGCTGTTCTCTACAGGAGAGAATCTGGGGCTCCACATTAGAGCTGATTCTTCACCTCACCAACGTCTCCTGCCTGACAACCTCCACAACCTGACCTGCGAGGCTGAGAACCAGGCTGGACCCGGAGAGGACGTGGTGCAACTGGACATTGAATGTAAGTGCTTTGAAAATAGAAGTGCACTCCTGTCGGCCGTCTGGCTTAATGGAGGTGAGACCTGGAGTCCACTGGGGCCCATCCTCTAACAGGCAGGGTAGACCGCCAGAGAAAAGACAAATGCACTGCACTCATGTCTTCTACAGGACCCTCTTACAAGACTCACCAACCTGACTGCCGATCGTCCCCAGAAAAGGTAGCCCAACTATCAGTTGGCTCTCGTTTGCCCAACACAGTCAAAAAGTGTGAAGAACACACCAAATCGACTACCAACTTCAGTGTACGTTCTGTGCTTGTGCAAAACGTAAAACCTGAAAATGACGGAACATCTCTTTAAACCCAAAGCTCGCTGTCGTCAGTCACTGTCAGAGTGGTCAGTACTCCAGAAGGGTCGGTGTTGTACTTGTTGAACAGATGGTTCATAATAAGCAGATCCTGGTGTTGTCAGCTCTAGAGCTTCTACTGGTGGAAGAAGAAGATGTCGCAGGTGAAAACTGAGGAGAAATGGCACCATGCTAACAATGCTAACAATGCTAACAGGGCTGACTTGATGGGTTGAATGAAGTCCATATTCAACGCTGACTGTCACTCATTCAGATCTGATCTGAGCAGTGAATGGACTATTCTAGAAGACAGTATTAGTGAGCAGTACCTTGGCAGAGCTGGATTCACATGGAAACTTCTCCTTCACTCATTCGCTAGTCCAGGGCTATCCCTCCACCAATCAGATTAGTCCGACTGAACGGCTGGGTAGTGGACGATTACTAGGGATGGGAATCGAGAACTGGTTCTTTTTGAGAACCGGTTCCCAGTAGCTCGATTCCTTGGAATCGTTTGCCTTCCTACTTAACGATTCTGCTTATCGATTCCGCCTTCGTTGTGCATGCGCAATGACATCACGCTTACGCGGCATTGTTTTGGTCGGAACGTAGCCAACATGGCGCTGAGGCAGAAACGGTCTAAACAGACCACACCAGGTCCACTGGAACACTGTCAAAGCTTCCATGTCTTCAAAAGGGTGGAATCCCTCTAGTCTGCTCGAACATTTGTCCACAGCATGTGATTCATTTACAGGAATGTCACGTATTTGATTCGCTACTTAGTGGTACTTGTGAATGTAGCGGCAGAGTGAACGCTGGGCCCAGTTCCAGTGCGGGCAACAAACGTCGTACCCAAATACAAGTTTCTGAAGGTAGGGGAAAGGAAATGAGGAGCACAGCAACGGGAGCCGAGCCGAGCCGAACCGAACCAGTTCCACGTAGTTGAAATGCGGTAATAGAGGAATTAGTAAAGAGTCTTTAATTTCACTTTTACTGCATCCCACTGCCACCCCCCACCCCCCTCCTGAACCAGGCCCGGCGTCATCTGTTCTTATTATTTGTTCATATTGTATATGTTCTATTTTCTGTGCAGATGGAAATATAAAAGACAGTTCATGCAAACACACCTGTTTGTACTCTGTTATTCCCTCACCCAATGAGAATCGATAAGAGAATCGATAAGGAATCGGATCGATAAGCAATATCAATAATGGAATCGGAATCGTTAAATTCTTAACGATTCCCATCCCTAACGATAACACATGTTGAATCGGCTGAAAAGACTGGAGACGGAATTAACGACAGCCAATCACAGAGAACATACCAAACACTCATGTCACCGACCTCGCCAGACTGAGCGACGACATCCGACCTCACAAAATGGGTTGGTGTGTCTTCGCCTTTATGCTACTAATGGAGCTTTCATTCACATGACACTTACTCTGGCAACCTGTAGTCACTTTTCCATTGACCCTCAAATTGCGCAAATATAACTTGTGCATAAAAATTTGCCTAATGCCTAAAATGACAATTTCGCTAAAACTCTCATTTTTCTGCAATGGACAGACCATTTTGTGCATCTGGAGTCACACGAACAAAAAAACAAACAGATATTGATGGATGTTACAGCATGTGAAGAAGAAGAGTTGAACCCAAACGTGTGGGTATGTGTGGACTAGGGATGTAACGATTACAAGTATAACAATAAACCGCGGTAAAATCACAGACGGTTAGTATTACTGTTTAAATTCTAATTCTCATGATAACTGTGTTTGATTACCGCACTTTTAGGGGAAAAACCCCTATGTAAAGACCTGCTTTTATGTCAAATATTTGAGTGTAGTTTTAATTTATTATAATTTTAATTTTATGTACCTAATATTTGGAACCAATATTCACTTTTAAAGTCTTTGAAAAGGTTCATTAAGCATCGGTGTGTTATTTATGCAATAAAATATATACATTTTTCAAATTGAATCTTACATTTTTTTCTGTTTTTTGTTCTTTTATGTTTTTATAGTAGGTTAAAGTGAAAAAAAAAATAAGAGGCAGATGATGTGGATGAAGTTGTGCTGAAAAAAAAAAAGATCTTAAACATGTGTATAGTAAACATTTGTTTATATAGTATATAAAGGCCAAATCAAAAGGACTCAGACCACTAAGGGTTAATATTTGAATGTTTCTGTCAGAGAAGGTACACTGTGCCTGTTATTTTATTTGTTGGTTTTTTTTTGGTTGAATTATTTCAGTGTGTGTATTAGTACTTTTTGAACATTTTGAGCACAATTTCAACAATACCACGATAATAATGATAACCGTGATAATTTTGGTCTCAATAACTCTGATGTGAAATTTTCATATGGTTACATTCCTAGTGTGGACACACCAAGAAACCCCAACAGTTTAGAATTTAGTAGGAGACAAGAGGGGGAACCAGCATTCTAGATTTAAAACAACACAGATTCATGTTCCTGTTTATGGAAGGACTGACGCTGACATCTACCAGAAGAAAGAAACTAATCAGCATATTTGGGATTGAATGGAAAAACCAACTAATGAGAAGGTTTGAAGTATAATATGAAATGTAAGAGGTGCTGGAGGAGTGGTTTTTCATGAATTCAAGGACTTAAGGAAGAAACTCACCTCCAGAAGTCCTTCAAGTCACGCTGCCTGGACTGTAAAGTACAGTTGCAGATTGACTCAGGAGGTTGCCTGTTGTTTTCTCCTTTCAGATGCATTAGTGCATTTGAAAGTTGACGAACCTCAAGGAATGACAGCACCCAGTGGCCCCATTGGAAACAGACTCAGATGCATTAGTGATACATTACTGAAAATACTGCCCAAACAATATCATATATCACCAACTTAGTGACACTCATTAGAAAATAAAGCCAAAAAGAGCGGGGGCGCCAATCAGCCAAAGCCAAATGCACGAGCATCAAGGGACAGATAATGAGCGTCAGGAAAAAGGGGCCGATAACTGGGCTCAGATCTGATTTGAGCCTGTCCTAATGGACTTTTCCCTCCTACTCCGGAAAACCGCTTCATCCGCAGTGATTGGCAGTCTGTAAA
Organism: Sphaeramia orbicularis; assembly: GCF_902148855.1. NCBI lineage: Eukaryota > Metazoa > Chordata > Actinopteri > Kurtiformes > Apogonidae > Sphaeramia > Sphaeramia orbicularis. The sequence continues at coordinate 60,796,245 of NC_043972.1, forward strand.
TACAGTAGTGCAGCTAATCTATCAACATCAGCCCCCCTGGTGGACAGACACTCGTTAACCGCTAGCCCTTTAATTACTCTTAATTACCTCCCAGAACACTGGGTATTTACTGCTGAGTGGTTCTCTGTGCTGTTGATTCATGGGACTCACGTGGCTTCTCTTCCACAGAACAGTGGAAATACTTCTGGAAAACACACTTTTGTGTAATTTTTACATTTATAATTGGTATGTGTGTGTGTGTGTGTGTGTTGGGGGGGTGTATTACAAACCAATCTTACTTCAGTCACTACCAGATGTTTTATGCAAATAATCTGTTAACAAGGAACCACATGAGGGAATGTTTCTAAAAATTATTTGGTGTATTTGCCAGACTTTAACCAAACGGTTACTACCTCCATCTAACCCAGGGGTGTCAAACATACGGCCCGGGGCCAAATGTAGCCCGCCAAAGGGTCCAGTTCGCCCCTGGGATGTTTTTGCCAAGTGCAAAAATTCCACAGTGTTGAATTGAATTAAGCAAAAAATAGCTTGACTTAAGGAAAAAATCTTGAATTAAGCCAAAAAAAATCTGCAATTGAGTAAAAAAAAAAAAAATCTTGAATAAAACCCCAAAAAAAAAATCTTCAGTTAAGTAAAAAAAAAAATCTTGAATTAAGCCACAAAAAATCTAGAATTAACCACTTAATTTTTTTTTTTCTTTGTTTTAGTGCAAAAAAATAACATTAAATTATGAAAATATTTACATTTCCAAACTATCCTGTAACAATAAAATGTGAATAACCTGAACAAATCTGAACAACCTGAAATGTCTAAAGAAAATTAAGCACAATTTTAACAAATTTTCTTCCTGTTCCTCGGTGTTTAGTGTCTTTGCAGATCTGATCCATAATGCACACGGACTAATGAGAAGTGGAGGAATAATACTGTTAAAATTGCACTAAATTTTCTTATGTTTTTTAATTTAAATTTAAGTTTTTTCAGGTTTTTTTTTTTTTTTTTTTTGGATAGATTATAAAAGTAAGTATTTTCAGAATTTAATGTTGTTGTTTTTTTTACACTAAAACAAAGACAAAAATTTGAAGTTGTCATTATTTATATATTATTATGTTATACTTTTTCTCATTCGGCCCACTGCAGATCAAATTTAGCTGAATATGGAACTGAACTAACATGAGTTTGACAGCCCTGATCTGACCCTAACCCTAACCTCCATCAGTCTGAGCATTGACAGGCTCATTAAGCATAATTCTAGCTTTCCTTTTAACCCCTGTAGTAAAATGGCTCATGTAAGATTTGTCCAGGTCGCTAATGGATGATTAGTTAAATGTGATAAATAGCGCTAATTTTCACTGTGTGGAACAGACTTGGCTGAGCCTTTTGTGAAGACAGGCCCGACCAGAGGAGACAAATGCTTCAGTTTCCCCCTTAGCGCAGCACTTTCAGGGGGTGGGGGGGTGGGGGGGGTCATGGGTTAAGAGCAGCAGAATGGCTGGGGTCTGCACTTGACAGTTGTGTTCCATCTAAATGAGGCCATTTCCTGTAACTTCATGTCTAACGGAGCTTCCAGGTAGCTTTTGTGGTTAGGGGCACCGTGATGACCAGGATTCATTATTCATAGCAGGTCAGCACAGGTTGGCAGCACAGATGGAGAACATCGATTCATGGAACCTCTGACTGAACCTTTAAGGTACATGACCAGCTGATGACGATGAGACCAAGGTGCAAACTAAGCATAAAACCATGACAGGTCTGGGGGGTGGGGTGAGGTAAAAACTGGCACCAAAAAATATGGCTCCAATGGACTCCTATTAAGAAAACAGCAACTTCTCCTGAAGAACTAACCTGATATTTTCAAGAGTCGTTCTGGTCTCATTTACACTGAACAAAAATAAAATGCAACACTTTTGTTTTTGCTGCCATTTTTCATGAGCTGAACCTAACAATCTAAAATGTGTCTAATGCAGATATGCATTTTTATGCTGATGACACAATTATTTATTGCTGTGGATCAACTCTTATTCAAGCCATAGAACACTTGCAGAAAGCTTTTGATACTGTCCAGCTCTCACTTCTTCAGTTGAAACCTATCCTCACTACTGAAAAGACTAAGATGATGCTATTCTCAAACTCTAAGAAGTGGCCTAAAACTATCCCAGTAGTGTCTACTTTAGAGGGAAATGTCATAGAGATAGTTCATGTGTAGAAGGATCTTGTTGTCTTGATTGATGACTCCCTCACTTTCAGACCCCACACTGAAAACCTGCTAAAGAAGTTAAAGCTTAAACTGGGCTTTTACTTTCGAAACAAGTTGTGTTTTTCTTTTGATGTAAAAAGCGCCTTGTCACTGCCACTTTTTTATCAGTGTTAGATTATGCAGATGTACTTTATATGAACGCATCATCTAAGTATCTTCAAATGATTGACACCATCTATCCTGCTTCTCTGAGGTTTATTACTAATTCTAAAACCAGGACACATCATTGTGACTTGTATTCCAGAGTGGGCTGGCCTGTCCTGTCCACTAGGAGGCTGGGACACTGGTACACCTTCATTTATAAGGCCATACTTGGGCTACTGCCTTCCTATATCTGTGGTTTAATTACGAGAAGAAGTGTTGATTGTTTTTGTCTGCGATCGAACGAGCAGTTGTTCCTCTGTGCCATTTGCCCGTACAGAGCTGGGAAAAAGGCCATTTGTGTACTCTGCTCCGTCCACATGGAATCTGCTGCTAAAAGACTGGAAACTGTCTGAACTGATCTTCTTGAATGCTTTTAAATCCAAACTCAAAGTGCTGGAGAACAACTCAATGACTTGTATGTGTTTTTCATAGGTTGTATTGTCCCGTAAATTATTGTTTGTTGTAACTGTATGAGGTAATTGTATGTTGTAACTATGTGTTGTTTCATGCTGTCTCTTGTTCAGGACTCCCTTAAAAAAGAGGTTCTTAATCTCAATGAGCTCTTTTTCCTGGTTAAATAAAGGTTAAATAAAAAAAATAAATAAATCAAACTTTTTCTATGTACACAAAAGGCCTATTTCTCTCAAATATTGTTCATAAATGTGTCTAAATCTGTGTTAGTGAGCACTTCTCCTTTGTCCTTTGCTGAGATAATCCATCCACCTCACAGGTGTGGCAGATCCAGATGCTGATTAGACAGCAGGATTATTGCACAGGTGGGCCTTAGGCTGGCCACAATAAAGGCCACTCTAAATGTGTACTTTTACTGTATTGGGAGGTCCAGGGGGTCAGATAAAACCAGTCAGTATTTGGTGTGACCAAAATTTTCCTCATCAGTCTTCTTCATGAATTCTCTGAAACCCCTTTGCAGATGGCTGATGGTCCAGAAATGAACATTCAGTTCACAGCAGAAGCTCTGCTGGACATTCCTGAAGTCACATGACCAGTGCATATTCCCTCCAAACTGGTGACATCTGTGGCATTGTGCTGTGTGAGAAAAGTGCACATTTAGAGTGGCCTTTTATTGTGGCCAGCCTAAGGCCCACCTGTGCAATAATCCTGCTGTCTAATCAGCATCTGGATCTGCCACAGATGTGAGGTGGATGGATTATCTCAGCAAAGGACAAGTGTTCACTAACACATATTTAGACAGATTTGTGAAGAGTATTTGAGAGAAATAAACCTTGTGTGTACACAGAAAATGTTTTAGATCTTTGAGTTCAGCTCATGAAAAATGGGAGCAAAAACAAAAGTGGTGCGTTTATATTTTTGTTCAGGGTAGCTTATTTAGACCCACCAAGGCTCCCTTCACAGCAGTCTCAATGGACAATTCAGATTTTTTGGTGAAATCCCATTTTTTTGTGTTTGTTCATATTCCACATTTAATGCAACTTCTATCAGTTTTGAGTCTGAACTGAATGTGACCCTGAAGTGACCCACATGCACTGAAGAGGTCCTGAAGTGACCCACATGCACTGAAGAGGTCCTGAAGTGACCCACATGCACTGAAGAGGTCCTGAAGTGACCCACATGCACTGAAGAGGTCCTGAAGTGACCCACATGCACTGAAGAGGTCCTGAAGTGACCCACATGCACTAAAGAGGTCCTGATGGAATACCAGACCACGCAGACACACACTGTGTTTACAGAAGGAACACAGAACTGTGATGTTTGTCACATTTCAATGATGTAAAGGTTGGATAAATGTGACCTGACTGTCGCATTGAAAAATATCAAATAAGTATCAGATTTTTTTATTTTTTTTGTATTTTTTTTTACAATATCTTTATTGAATTTTCATTATATAAAACATACAAGAACAAATAACAGTGGAGAAGTGTGCCAACACCCATCGACAGTCCCAGGTTCTTCATGCTATACAGACATGGTCTGTACAACAATACCAACAAAATGAAACAAACACATCAGTCAGTCAGAGGACCTCCTCAATGAAGGCACATCATCATGAGTCCACAGAAAATACATGATCATATAGTCCATGTCTCTACTTAAGCCTTTTGTCCTCCAACAGTTGCGGTGAAAATCCTGTTTCTCAAAGACGCTGTCCAACAGCACCACTGGTGTTTCTCCTTCGCTGTGGACGGAAACCCTGAACCCGTCATCTCCTGGTTGTACAACGGCCGAGAGCTCAAACAGACGCGCTTAATCTACACCCAGCTCATCCTGGACACCAACGACGGGTCGGTCAAACACGGATGTCTGTTCCTCAACAAGCCCACGCACATCAACAACGGACTCTACACTCTGATCGTACACAACAAACTGGGGAGGGACGAGGCCAACGCCACCGGCATGTTTATGGACAACCCCTTCGACCAGTTCGACCCTGAAGGCATCATTCCAGGTAACCCTGACCCTGGCCCCTACCCTGACCCCTAACCCTGACCCTGACCCCTAACCTTAACCCTGACCCCTAACCAGCAATCGGGTTAGTGGTATTCCTGACCCTAACCCTAATACTGGAAAGACTCAGAGCATTTGTATTTGTGTGTGTGTGTGTGTGTGTGTGTGTGTGTCTATATGTGTGCATATATGTCTTATTAACTCTGTCTTCTGTTTCTCCACATGCCAGTCCCTGATGTCAATCCAAGTAGGTTTCCAGTAGATTGTCTTTATTTCAGTGTGACTGTCCTCTGTGCTCTGCCTAAAGTCAAATATGTGTGTGTGTGTGTGTGTGTGTGTGTGTGTGTGTGTTGTTTCTCTTTCCTGTTTGTCTCTTCAGGTCCCACAAACAAATCTGACATGGACGTCACAGAGAACCTGGAGAGTCGAGTGTTTGTGGTAGGTCCGACCCCATGGTTTAAGAACAACCACACATCTACACACTGATGTCTCTGATGGGTGTGTGTGTGTGTCTCTCTCTCTCTCTCTCTCTCTCTCTCTCTCTCTCTCTCTCTCTCTCTCTCTCTCTCAGGTGTCGGTTGCTGTCGGTCTTGCCGTCTTGGCCAGTTCCTTCCTTCTCATCATGGTTCTGGTCATAAACAGATGTGGACAACATTCCAAGTTTGGGATTCCCCGTAAGTGAAGAGTACACAGTTCTTATGGGGGGGGCACTCTACCCAGCATTCCTCTGGCTAATGGTCGTATCTGTCAATCTGACTGTAGTTAACTGAACAGTCTCACATCCATTTAGCAGATATTTATAGTTTTTGAATCACACAATGTTCATAAAATCTTTACAAGCAGGTATTTGTTATTTTCACATTTACCCATAAACACTCATTTTATGTCACTTCCCATATACATCTTATATATCATCCATCCTTTTAACATATACACCTTATATATCATCCATCCTTTTAACATATACACCTTATACATCATCCATCCTTATAATACATACACCTCAGTGGCGGCTGCTCGTCTTTCAGACAGGGGAAGCTCATTGTCGGCTTACATAAAAAAAATTGTCAAGTTATTGAAACATAAATTTGTCCCTCCGTTCCTTTTTAAGAAAATGGTCAGTGAGCTTATCGTACACAGTATTCGTCTTTTCCAGGGACTTAACAGTGTTCCCAAAACACAAGGCTTGGACCCAAATGCACGAGACTGAGACAAAACGAGCTTAGTTTGAGTATTTATTAACTCAAAGAATTAAAGTAACAAAAATCTCATCACAATCGTGGAATCAAAAAATTAACACAAATCTTCTCAATCGAGGTATCAAAGTTTAACAAAAATCTTCATATATGCGGTATCAAAAAATAAACAAAAAGATCTTCTCTAATGAGGTATAAAAACTAACTAAAAGTTCTTCACAAAACGTAGTTTCAAAAATTAACACAAAAATCTTCTCAGTTGAGGAATTAAAAATATAACAGAAAGAACTTCACAAATGTGGATTCAAAAACTTCCAAAGTGTAGCAGCACAGGAGAATGTCAAAGGAGACCTTATCTCAGCAGAGCATGAAAGACACCTGACAATAAACACGAGGAGAGGAGGGAATATAAAGGGTGGAGGTAATGAGCCCCAGGTGAAGACGATCAGGGAATCAGGGAGGACGTAGACCAGACAGACACAGTGCACACAGACCAACAAAACCCCTCCCCAAAACTAAACAGGAGTGAACCAAACCAACTAACATAAACTAGCACCGCTGATGGCTAGTTCACTCCGACCTATCCATCAGTCTGACTGATTTAACTATCTACAAAACCATATTAAACTGAACAAGAAATGATTAAATTATGGAACTGAAACAAGAAGATGTTGAAATTATGTTAAATTGAAACCAGTTAGTCCAGTGGTTGTGTTTTCTTTCAGGTCAGTAAATGAACAGTTCATTTGGTTTCTGTGATTTCACATCAGAATGTGTGATGGTATTAAACTGAACTGTGTCAGTGAAGGAGCAGATCTGAAAACAGCTGTCAATCAAACCGGATTCAGCCTTTGGACCCATCCTCCAATCGGCACATGGAAGCTTGGCGTCCGGCCCGGCCGAGCTCCACCCACAGCTCCATTCACCCCCAGAGATGCTGAGCGTCCGGGGGCGGGACAACATGGTGTCATTTATCCAATTAGCGTCCAGTTTAGAGTCAATGAAAACCAGTTCCACTCAGTCCCATTGAAGTGCATGGACGCTGAGCGTCTACGACAAATGCACTGAGCAGAGATGGAGGAGAAAACACAGACACGGGAATGGAGGAGAAGTGAACAACATCCAGTCCACTGATCTGGGATCAAACTGATTCTGAACCAACTGGTCTGAGAGATGAACGTGTTCCAACACATTTGGAGTCAATGAAATGAAAACAACTGAACAGATTTGAGCATTTAATGGTCATTTTAGGGGCAGATGAACTTCCACTGCAGTCTGACACTGAACACTTCTGGTACACATTACTGTATATCCACTCATCCTTTTAACATATACACATTATATATCATCCATCCTTTTAACATATACACATTATATATCATCCATCCTTTTAACATATACACATTATATATCATCCATCCTTTTAACATATACACATTATATATCATCCATCCTTTTAACATATACACATTATATATCATCCATCCTTTTAACATATACACATTTGTGCTCATTTCTGTTGTCAAACCCATCAGTCCTGTCAGCTGTGAAACTGTAGAAGCAGACTGAGAAAGAATCAAATGACCTGACAAATGATGGGTTCAATGTGTATACGGCACTGTTAGTATATGGGATGGATGGATGGATGGATGGATGGAGAAACAGTGAGTGTGTGGCAGTCACCCCTGCCACTAATCACACACCACACACTCACTTCTTCCACATGGTAAACAATAGGCAGGTAGCAGTACTATTCATGTCTTGGTGGGTGCACACACTGGGCTACAGTTAAACATCTAAGTTAGTCTCCTGTGCTGTTTTTCCAATGAAATTGTACAAAAACACACAAACACAAATACGTTTGAATTAGGTCTTTAATTATGTTAGATTCTATATTGTGAAATTTTGTTCCTAATTATGTTTTTTCCTTTACTTACCATAGTACTTCCTGGTTCTGGGCAGTGGAAAAGGACCCAAAGGGAGCATCAGGCTGCCTTTTATAGTGCCTGAGTTTAACGAGGGAAACAGGCTCAGCCTGTCACACTGCACCAGACCAGGTTTTTCTGAGTATTAAGAGAGTGTGTAAATGTTTATGTTTATGCATTTGGCAGATGCTTTTTTCTAAAGCGACTTACAGGGGAAAACCAATTAAATCACTCAATCAGTCAAATTTTATTTATATAGCGCCAGATCGCAACAAAAAAGTTATCTCATGACACTTTATATACAGTCGGTCAAAACCAGACTCTAAATGCTATAGCTAATAAGATGGCTCTTTTGATGTGTTTTTAAAAACACATAAATTGTTTTGTGATTTAACTATGTAAATATATATGTAGTGAGATGAAATGTTTAATTAGTGCCAATTACAAATGGTATGGTCCAGTGGGAGGGGCCTAGCCGTTAAATGGAGGGGGTCTGACATTGCTTAGGACAGTTAGAGAAGGGCTGGGGCGCTGTGCAGACCTGTGTTATGTTTTATTACTATCATTTTGTGCTTATTTCCTTGGATGCACTTAAGGGCATTAAAGCTCTTCACCTTTTTTGTTTGAATCAAATGGACTTTGTCTTGTTGTTTTTGCTTTAGTTTTAAAACCAGATTAGACTTTTTCCACGCAGCCTTTCAGCAACCTACCCTCACTTCAGGTTGAAGTGTGACATTTGGTGGCAGTGGTGGGATGGCGACCCGAAAGATCCGCTGGTGGGGGCAAAGGAAAACCCAAACCAGAAGTGCGACCGCTAAACCAGGTCCTGAATGGGAAACCGAGGAGGAGGGGAGTCCCACAACCCAGCCTCCCTATGCAGAATCATCATCGCAGGAGATGGTCGCTATGCTACGCCAGTTTATGGGTGCTCAGAGGGACAGAGAAGAAGCGCTCATAGGGGAAATCCGAGACCTTCGGACAGCTATCCAAGCTTCCGGTCAACCACCGACACCAAGACCCTGTGACAGTTCCA